>NC_139707.1:45131123-45134461 GCF_964188405.1 Protomyctophum parallelum | reverse complement strand
TTCATGGTTCCATTATACTGTATTTCCAGGACAGGAGTCTGATTAAGTATGTCTCCATTTAGTTTTCACTGAAGTAACACCAACAGAGTTATGTCCAATTAGTGTCTCCGTTCGAAAGTTAACCTTTTTCATTCATCTTATCCGTGCAATGTTCCAAAACAGAGCTACAGCTATATCGTCGTGACAACTGACAAGTGACCACTTTAAATATGCTATTAAATATATCTAATAGGGCTATACTGTAAGTTTACGGTTTACATCAATCAGCCTCTCAAACCCATGGCTTGTTCCAATGTCTAACGTGCGTCGGGTCGGCTATACCCCCCAAAATAAAAGGCCCTTTCCGCCAACCCCGCCTCGGGTTGTGGGCACTGACGGCGCGGAGGAGGGAATCGAACCCAGGACCTTCTAGCTGTGAGGCGACAGCACTATACCGACTGTGCCACTACATGTGCGCCCTCAAAATTGTACAGCTACTGCCCGTCACTGAGGAATAAGGCATTGAAAGCCAATATGCTCCTCCTTGTTTGTCTTCAGTTCTATCGAAATGTCCAGTACAAGGTTTTATTGAAAGCACTTCAGCTGGTACATGTAAAAAAACATCTGTATCCGTCTAATAAAGTGACTGTACTGAGGCTCTGAAACACCCCGGAAAGGAGAGGCAACGAAACCAACGACACACACTGCGACACGTGCAACGAAACAGAGGAGAGTTATCACGTTGCCTCCTACTGCAAACGTTCCATCCATTAGAAGGGCATAAATTCAATAAATATGCTAATATGTAACAGGGGGTACAAGGCTGGTTGGCAGAATAGTCTCAACCTTGTAGAGAAAAAACCCCGCGACACGTTGCACACAAAAAAAATGATCTGTGCGCTGCGCTATGCATTCATGGCTATAGTCATTAGGACGAGAGCGCTGCTTATCGCGGAGGCTTTCCCTCTCGCCCCAGAGAGAGAAAAGCGCTTTGTTTGTTTTGAGTGTCTTAATGAAAAGTTAATCAAGTGAGATAATTGAATGTTGTTGGGAGACAGAAGGTTGAGTATGGAGGGTTCATGTCTGACATTGGTTCTCTTTTCATTATTCAGTGATAGTGAGAGAAGCTTTATCTGTCCCTGAATCATGAAAACCCCCTAGTTTGACACTTAAAGTACGATGACATTTTCCCATATGTGACCAAATTTGACTCATGTCATATGAAAGCAGGAATCATAGCTTCAAATTGACATATTGGTTGTTCAGTTTGACCCACCAGTTTTGGAGATATGGCTTATAGAGTAATGTCTTGCAGAAAACAACGAGTGAGAAAACAGGCTCGAAAGGTTCACTTCTGTGGTCTCTAACATTACACCTAGCTACATGTTTAAGCATTTATTTCATATTTACATGTCGATTTCAGCTCTGACACTTATTTCAGACATGCTTTAGTTTAGTAGTTTAGTATGTGAAGAGTCTGCCTGTGCTATAATCATTTTTTTTGGGGGGGGAAAACAAAAAAAAAGGTCTTTCTCCTTTGGTGAAAAGCTGGAATTTGCGCGATGGCAGCTCTCAGTCAAATCTGGTCACATATATTGGTTGTCTATAGTGGGGTTTTTTGCGATATATTTCGCGATATTTCAGTCAAGAGCATTACCTCTATTCTGTGGACTTTACCATTCTGACGGTGCACATTTGGTGTTGGCATCATGTTATGCTTTAGCTATTGAATATACAAGATCTACAAGCTAAGAGCGCGCCACCGAGTGGCGCGCTTATCGAGCTTGTAGATCTGCTATTTTTGAAAATCGAAGAGCGACTGACATTTTTTAGAATCTGATCTCAGGTAGAATGGGTTTAATCAGACTAAGTGTATGTCAGTGGAAACCTCGTATGAATCTGATCTCAGGTCAGATGGATTAATGACAAGTGAATAGAAAAAAAAACACCAAAAACAAGTATGTCCTCTCAAATGTTGTAGTGGCTGTCTCCCCAGCTGCTAATAATTCGGGACCTCGCTCGGGGGTCCATGGACCCCCGACCCACAGAGCATACGGTACGGTACAGTACGGTACTATGCACACCATGGGATATGACCAGTGGCATGCACAGACATTAGAGGGGGCAGGTGCTCAAGTGAAAAAAGGGCACCTATAGCACGTGAAGCGACGGTTGCCTTAACCCATTCTGACCTGAGATCAGATTCTAAAAATGTCTTCTATACATCCCCACAGTTTTCTGAAAAAGCCGTGTTTCTGTGTCAGATCGTTCTTCGATTTTTCAAAAATAGCAGACCTACAAGCTTGTAGCGCGCCACTCGGTGGCGCGCTACAAGCTTGTAGATCTGCTATTTTTTCAATATCTAAAGCATAACATAATGCTCTAGCACCCCCCTAGTGTCTATCTGTTTACGCCACTGGAAACGACGCAGGCCCCAGAGCACTGTCTTGTCATCTTCCTGAGTCACATTCTGAGAACAGCTCATGTTACTTTTCACTCAGCGGACGCAGGCTATGATTTCAAACCCTGCTGAATAGTTCTGAGCGGTAGAGAGAGATGCACTGTCTCTCAAAGAGAGAGAGAAGAGAGAGAGAGAGAGAGAGAGAGAGAGAGAGAGAGAAGAGAGAGAGAGAGAGACAGGCAAACAGGGGAGACAGGAAGCCTTTGACAGGTGCCTTTTTGATATGTGGGAAAATCATTGCTGCATAAAATAAAAGCACGGCCGCTTCAGTTCATACCCACCCCCCACCCACCCCAACGTTGGCACAAGAAATAAAATAAAAACCTCCACATTTCCCCCTTGGATCCGATGCGAAGGAGGGCTGTCACCTCAGAGCCTCTCACGTTACAGACGGCTAACACCTCGTCACCGTAATGTTCCGAGGCATTCCCGAGGATTATTTTTCTTCTCCTCGACGCTCCCAAACGAACACACGCGGTAGGCATGTGGAAAATAATCGATACATTCGATTCATCGATTATGACGTGCGCGATGCTAGTGAATCGTCATTCACTGTGTATCGGTAAATTGACAGGTGAAATCTCGATGCATCGTTCGCGGAGTGCTTTGCATCGGTAAAATCCGTGGTTGCACCCGTTTTTTCATGGTAAATTTCACCCTCTCCTGTGTTTCCGAGGCGCATTGAACGTAACATCAGAAAAGGAAGAAAAAAAAAAGCTCTCTCGCAGCCATAGCTCGCAGCGCACACACAGGGCACGTTCGGAAATAGCGCACTGAGCCCACTGTGCAATGCAAACTAATAGGAGAGTGTGCTCCGGTGTGGTATTTCCGAACGCGCCCACAGTCAGTGAACATGAAGCTTCAAGCTACCGTACGACGGTGCAGTCAGAGTAGACAC
>NC_139707.1:45093623-45126123 GCF_964188405.1 Protomyctophum parallelum | reverse complement strand
TTAATCTGGATGTTGTTCCACAGAGAGGGGGGGGGGAACGGGGGGGGGGGGGGGGGGTGTTGTCAACAACAAAAATAAAACAAACACCTCTAACCTCCCCCTCGGTGGTGACATGACAGGCAGCGCCCCGTCGAGATGCAAATCGGCGGAGATGAAAAATGAGACGCCGTCAGAAAAAGAAAAAAAAAACACCCGCTGTGATTTTCAACTGTGGATAATAAGGGCAAATCTGTGGTTCAGAGAGATGAGCAGCAGACCGCCGCGTTCAAGAGCAGCATACCAGACGGCACACACTTGACTGTAAAAGCTCCAGACTTTTAACCCATTTCAGACCAGACATCGAAATTTTAAAACGTCATTTTTTTCTGCTCAATATTTCCTGTCAAAGACCCCAAAAAATGACATGTAAATGGCCGCTGACCACCCCATCTGAAAGTATGTTGTTCCAGGGACCCCCCCAGAAGCAAAGATTTGAGTAAAAAACGTTCACTGTGAACGAATATATATTCAAAGATTTGCACCGCATTTTTACGACTTTTCAAAAATAGCAGACCTACAAGCTCGTAGCGCGCCACTCGGTGGCGCGCTACGAGCTTGTAGATCTGCTATTTTTTCAATAGCTAAAAGTATAACATGATGCTTATAGTTATAAAACACAAAGATGTTCCCGTCCATAATAGGTTAATGGGGCTGATTCGACAGACACACGGAATAAGGCCAATTACCAAGTCTGAAGTGTAGTTAGAAAATGAGGCATCTGCGAGTGAGTGACGCTATCAATTACATCACACGCTACATCCTCTTCTCTTCTGTTTATCTTTTTTTGGCTTTTATATTTTGTCAAAGCTGCTTATAATGTGAACCTGGCTCTCTCCTACACTGTGTACGGCATACAGATAATATCGGAGCATTTCTGAATACACCTGTGAAATGTTGTTCCATTGAGACTTGACAGTTTTTTTTCCCCCGTTTTTTTTTTTTTCATAGGCCTATTTTTTTCCACAACGTGCAAACTATGGGTTTACTGTACGAAGCGAATATATATATATACTCATGGAAGGAAGTTGTTAAACAAACAAGCAGCCATACCAGGTGATGGAAAATGTTGATGGTGCATGCAGAGACTTCAGACAGAGATCCCCGTGCACAGCCCGTGAGCATACCATTAAGAAACACGCCGACTTTTCTGAAGGTGAAAAGGAAGAGTTTTGGTGTGTGCGTGTGTGTGCATATGTGTGTGTGTGTGTGTGTGTGTGTGTGTGTGTGTGTTGTGCGCGTGTTTTCTCTCTCTCTCTCCATCTGGGCACCTTCATTTTCACAGCCTTCTGGGACCTTTCAGCATGTTTATTCATAAGAGGTGGGCACGGGAGAGAGAGAGAGAGAGAGAGAGAGAGAGAGAGAGAGAGAGAGAGAGAGAGAGAGAGAGAGAGAGAGAGATATGGGGAGAGGGAGAGAGAGAGAGAGAGAGAGAGACACCCTGCAGAGCTGGTTGTCTAAAACTTCTCTTTAATTGGCGACCTGAGTGGATTTGTCCCCACCTCCCTGTGACCCCGCCTCCTCCCTGTGAGCCAGTTGCTATTGGTCGTTGAGGTCCGAAGGTCACCGCCACAGGAAGTCAACGGTAATGAACTATGTTACTCGCTCTGCATTAACCCATTCTGAACGGGCACCCATTTTGGTGTCGGCATCATGTTGTGCTTTAGCTATTGAAAAATAGCAGACCTACAAGCTCGTAGCGCGCCACTCGGTGGCGCGCTATGAGCTTGTAGGTCTGCTATTTTTGAAAAATCGAAGAACGACTGACATTTTTAGAATCTGATCTCAGGTCAGAATGGGTTAATCAGACCAGTGTGTGTCCAGTGGAAACCTCGTATGAATCTGATCTCAGATTGGGTTAAGAGTGTCTCCTAAACAGTGTAGTGGGTGTCAAGTCAAATTGCAGAAAATGTCCAGAGATTTTGAAGTAGTGTACATTTGAGCCTCTGTGGGGGGTATTTATATGCAAATATCATGACCAAAGGCATTGCAAGACTAATGAAGACTCATAGAACAATGAACGTCAATGATGATGTTTAGGTGAAAAAATAATGGAAAAAATATAATAATTATTGAGTAATTAATTAAAATAAAAAATGTTACCGAGAAGCATCGTTGGGTCTTACAGGGTTAAGTAGCCTATACGTTAATTGTACAATTCACTTGAGTATTTCGAATTTCCAATACTTTTACCATTACAAAACATACTTTAACCACTTCAGCCATATACATTGAAAATAGCCGATATGCAAGCTCGCGATGTGACACTTTGTGAGCTTGTACATTGTACATTTGCTTTTTTTTTCATGGTATTTTCACAAATATTTGTATACATTTGAATACTTGAAACGGACATTGTGGACATTGAGTACTTAATTACGTTTTAAATTCCGGACTTTTACTTGTAACAGAGTATTTATATAGCAGTATTGCTTATTTTACTTAAGTAAGAATTGTGAGTACCTCTTCCACCACTGCTAAATTATACATATTTAGTTTAATACTGTATTTTAACCCATTTTGGGGGGGAACCCCTTTTGGTGTTTAAAATAAGCATTATGTTATACTGAAAAATAGCAGATCTACAAGCTCATACTTGTAGGTCTGCTATTTTTTGAAAAATCGTAAAAATGCGGCACAAATCTTTGAATATATATTCTTTCAGAGCAAACTGTCCCTTTAACCCAAATGTGTTAAAGGGACAGTACAGCATGTAACCTTGCCATGTATTTAGCGTACATAACAAAACGATATGCAGTATACATACAAATGATTGCTAAAAAAATCATTTCACACACAGTCTGCTTGCCATCGACATCATACAGAACGTCTGTCTCACTCCTTCATGCATACAGTAATATGCATTTTATTGGATTTATTGGATTCAGAGGATATGGCACGTACTGTACACATAACTGGAGGACGGAGATATTATCCCATTCTGACCTGAGATCAGATTCATACAAGGTTTCCGCCGGACACACACTGGTCTGATGAACCCATTCTGACCTGAGATCAGATTCTAGAAATGTCAGTCGCTCTTCGATTTTTCAAAAATAGCAGACCTACAAGCTCGTATCGCGCCACTCGGTGGCGCGATATGAGCTTGTAGATCTGCTATTTTTCAATAGCTAAAGCATAACATGATGCTGACACGAAAATGGGTGCCCGTTCAGAATGGGTTATGAGAGCAGGTTGATTATGCATTGGATGGATTTACCAACACTCACCACACTTTGTGGTTTTAAGCATGGATTTTCTCCAAGTAGATACAAATCAGCACAGAAGCCAGGGCATATTAACCTATTTTGACCTGAGATCAGATTCTAAAAATGTCTTCTAAATCCTGGCAGTTTTCTGAAAAAGCTATGTTTCTATGTCAGTCGTTCTTTGATTTTTTTTTCAAAAATAGCAGACCTACAAGCTCATAGCGCACCACTCGGCGGCGCGCTATGAGCTTGTAGATCTGCTATTTTTCAATAGCTAAAGCATGACGTAATGCTATAACACCAAAAGGGGTAACCGCCCAGAATGGCTTAAAGGAAGCTTGTGGTGACAGTGAACATAGGTCTTGTAACACCTCAAGAAATAATCAAACACTAGACTGTTATAGATTAAGCAGTTAAAGCAATAATTACTCAGATAAATGTGGCAACATGTCAAGTTAAACGCTAAGCGGCAATGCAGGATTGTTTGGCCATGCTGTGTGCAATATGGTGCCATTGGCGGAAGGCGTGCGTGCGTGCGTGCGTGCGTGCGTGCGTGCGCGGGCTTTGTTACAGTGCTAGTGTTATTGAAGAAGTTGATGTATGACTTTTATCTGTGGAAGCGCTAGGACGCCCAGGACAAATTTCCCTACGGAGACACTAAAGTATATCTTTATCTTATCTTATCTTTATAAATCAAAGACGACCTTGAACCCTATATAGCTGCACACACAACCTTTCCAATCCAGCAATATCCAAGCTTCCCTCGCAGCAGCCTATATGTGATGTAGCCTCTGCAATAGTATCTGGCATGTCGGATGAAATAGAATCTACGATAGCTTGTTGTTGTTCTGCACCTGGAAATATCACACGGCCCACAATATCACACGGCCCACATACTGTCCCTGGTGAGTGTGCCGTTATTGTGCACGACGTACATCTCTGCGCATCAAATGGTTGAGATTCAACAGACCCCAACAGGAGGGTTAAAAAAAAGAAACAGAGAAAAATATATATAATGTTTCAAGTCATTTAATAAATCCTAGTGCTGCAGTTTGTTTTCTGAGTTTGTTTTGTATACAGTATATATACAGTATGTGCGCGCATACCGTATACAAACCTGGCGACTTGTTTCCATTGTGGTACTGTGTATTCAATTCATCAATATTAGCCCATTTAGGCCTGACGTCGAAATAAAAATAAAACCTTCGCTCTGAAAGAATATATATTCAAAGATTTGTGCCGCATTTTCACGATTTTTCCAAAATAGCAGACCTGCAAGCTTGTAGCGAGCCCCTCGGTGGCGCGCTATGAGCTTGTAGATCTGCTATTTTTCAATAGCTTAAAGTATAAGTGAAAGATGGCACGTGACAAGTAGCTTAGAGGCTTAGACTAACCCCTAAGTGAGGAAAAAGGTGGAAAAGCAGATCTACAAGTTCAAAGTGCATCACAATGTGACACGTTTTGAGCTTGTAGATCAGCCTTTTCCACTATTCATATAAAGTAAAAAAAAAAAGGTATTAGATGATGTAAGCTATTCGTCATATCTCTGTGCAGCTTTTGTTAATAAAGCCTAAATGACAAAACTTAAATGTATTTTTATTCATAATGTTCCAACGTTGAATTATTTGACCAACAATTAATCATCAAGTAAAATTTAATAACCGTGACATGACAGCCCTGAAATTGAATCAATAACCCATTCTGACCGGGCACCCATTTTGGTGTCAGCATCATGTTATGCTTTAGCTATTGAAAAATAGCAGATCTACAAGCTCATATCGCTCCACCGAGTGGCGCGATATGAGCTTGTAGGTCTGCCATTTTTGAAAAATCTAAGAACGACTGACATTTTTAGAATCTGATCTCAGGTCAGAATGGGTTCATCAGACCAGTGTGTCCAGTGGAAACCTCGTATGAATCTGATATCAGGTCAGAATGGGATAATATCCACGTGTACAGTATTGTAGTAGGTATGAATGTGAATCTTTACTGGTGAGAGAGGGAGTGAACCGTCCGTTAAAATGACTGACACTGCCGATTAGGACGAGATTAAAATCGCTATAATGCTGTGGGTTTTAATTGCATTATACCGCTGCACTATTAAACTAATCCCACCACAATAGGGTTTAAAACAGTTTTTTTCCCCCTGGATTTGTATGCTTCTTTAATTGTATCGGATCTTTTTGGCAGAAAGTGAGGGAAATACACATTATTTTGATTTGCATTTGTTAATGAGGATACTGAATCCACATTATAGCACTAAAGCATTATGTTATACTTTAGCTATTGAAAATTAGCAGATCTACAAGTTCATACCGAGGCACAGAGTGCACTTGTAGGTCTGCTATTTTTGAAAAATAGTGAAAATGTGCCTGAAATCTTTGAATATATATTAGTACAGAGTGAACTTTTTAACTAAAATCTTTGCTTCTATGGGGGGGGGGTTACCTGCAGGAACAACATATATTCAGGTCCCTGGAACAACATATTTTCAGATTATATTACATATAAGTTTTGGGGTCCAAATATCGAGCACCACTGATACAGAAATATAAGGTTTCTGACTTGGAAGCACCGGGGAGGAGGTACACTAAGAAAGGGGAGGGGCCAAACCAAGTTCCTGTTTCTACACAAGGAGGAGGTGGTGACCCCAAGCCCCCACTAAAGGCTCATACATAGTCTGGATTTACGGTGGTGGGGTGACCACCGAACTACAACATGACGTCACTGAGGTGACCACCGAACTACAACATGACGTCACTGAGGTGACCACCGAACTACAACATGACGTCACTGTGGTGACCACCGAACTACAACATGACGTCACTGAGGTGACCACCGAACTACAACATGACGTCACTGAGGTGACCACTGAACTACAGCATGACGTCACTGAGGTGACCACCGAACTACAACATGACGTCACTGAGGTGACCACCAAACTACAACATGACGTCACTGAGGTGACCACCGAACTACAACATGACGTCACTGAGGTGACCACTGAACTACAACATGACGTCACTGAGGTGACCACCGAACTACAACATGACGTCACTGAGGTGACCACCGAACTACAACATGACGTCACTGAGGTGACCACCGAACTACAACATGACGTCACTGAGGTGACCACCGAACTACAACATGACGTCACTGAGCCGCGGTGAAGAGCAAAACCACCACCACCGCCCCAGCCCTTCTCTCTGTTTATACTCACCACCGCTCAACATTATTTCAGCTCCGGTGGTCAGCTCACCACCGGAGCGGTGGTCACCTCACCACCGAAAATCCAGACTATGAATGGGCCTTAAGGCTATCCAACGTTGAAGATGCCACTACCTACTGGCGAAATGTGGAATTGCAGCACTTTAATGGAAGTGGACTGACATTCATGACGTCACGTGCGTAAGCCCCCGGACCTAAACATTAAGGTCCGGGGCTAAAGGCTAGGCTAAACATCCGCTGGCTCGAGCCACTGAGTTATAATTAAACTTACGGAAGTCTTCCGGGTGCTTCAAGACGCCACTGAGCAACTTCCACTGAAATGAATAGCGGGGGGGGGGGGGGGGGGGGGGGGGGCTAACGCTCCGGGTTCGGTCTCTATCCTTCTTTATACTCTATGTGGTGACCCCATTACCGAATGGGTTCCCAGATTGCTTTCCAGAAGACAATAAATGTATAGTGCGGCGCAAAGCTTGTAGCTACTGTATATATTCGCTACCTTAGTGTGAGGGTATAGTATGAATGAACAAGCAGGGCATTCATTAAAACATGAGATGTTGAAATATGGAGATTTACAACAAGGTCCCCGCCCCCAAAAGGCAACCATATGGGCGGATAGCCGCCCAGCAGCGTTATTATTATTATGATTACAACAACGCCTCCAAACCAAACCGCCACACAAAACACGCTGATTGAATCACTTCCTGGAGGCAGCAACAACTATGACCATGAGAGAATAAATCATTTCATTATGCAAACAAGCAGCTATCACTGTGTTAAACGTTCAGTGTTGGCACCAGGCCCGCCCAGGCCTCATTACTCATTCAGCAGGCCCTAAATGCAGCCTCTCCGCCTCCAGACACCGTCTCTCCCTTCATATGAACATGAACCCAGCCCCCCCCAATAGCCCATAGAGCCCCATTGTGAACCCGGGCATGTTGAGTACACAATGTTTTATGTTATAAATGTTTAGTATAGTTTTTTTTTTATAAGTTTTAGTATAATACGGGATGGGTTATCTGTCAGGGATCCCCCAGGAGGAAGTCACTAATGTTGCTCTGGAGAGGGAAGTCTGGTGGAACTGTTGCCCCCGCGACCCATCTACGGATAAGCGGTTGAAGATGGATGGACAATGCGTTGCATTGTGACAACGGAAGGTCAAAGTTTAATTTCTCCCCAGAGCAAGCATGTATGGGCACCATTAGCTCAGTGGTAAAAACATGTTAGCTCTTGCGCAGGTACGTGAACCGGGGGGTTCAATCCAGGGCAGGACAGAAAAGTTACAACATTACAAGTAAAATCCATGATGAAAGCTTTACAACAAGGAATGGCAAAAAAAACGGAATCATTAACTCAGAGAATGGACAATGGACATTGTTATGCTGCAGGCTTATTATCAATTCCTTTGATTAATGTTGGCATGATTTTCAGTGCAACCTGTTACAGCACATGAATATAAATCAGTCAGATGGACAAAGCCAAAACCTGGCTGGTTGCAGCAGAGCTTGCGGTGCAAAACAAACGCTATTCTTTGTATTAATATGTATCGTATTGTTCAGACTCAGTATAAATAAAGCAGCTGGAAACGTGTGGTGTGAGAGGCCTTCTCTTTTTGCCTCGCTGAAAATGAGTCAAGAATCAATTAGGAAATCAATAAGGAATCTAATCTATAAGCAGAATCACTACTGGCTTTGGTTCTACTGTATATGACGCACATCAGCAGTATGAACTGTTCTATTCTTTCTCATTTCCACTAAACCAGTTTTGATGACTCATCATACAGGAGCATCATCGTTTAATTTACATCTCTTAGCGCTTCCAAGATAAAGAGCGTTATACTGTACGCTGTCATTTCACTGTACCACACATTTAGCATACTCTGCACGCGCGCACGTACACACACACACACACACACACACACACACACACACACGGACGTGAGGTGATAAAACCTACTAGACTGGACTATAGCAGCTGCTAGCCCCGGTTTTACAGGCACTGTTTAAAACGCTCTCTCTCTATTCAGCTGCTGTCGCTGGACATTTCACTTGTCCACTCGCCAACAATTTACAATTTAGGCGTTTAGCAGACGCTCTTGATCCAGAGCGACTTACATTAAGCAAGAACAAAAGCATGGCATACATCACGTATATAAAAAGTAGTTATCATGAATCGTGTATAAACTAAGAACGTACCAGTGGAGTATCTATGTGTCAACTATATTATATATTATACAATATACATGTGTACTATATAAAGTGCTACGACTACATAAAATGCAATTCTAGTGCCGTCTACGTAACGAGCTACGTAACGAGCTACGAGTCTGTCTAAAATACTATCGAAGTCTACATAAAGTGCTATCTAAGGGGCTAGGCTAGGGCAAGTGCTACGGGCCATGGTGGAGTCTGAAGAGGTGGCTTTTCAGAGTACGGCGAGATGGGAAGACAGTATAATAGTAAGTATAATAAATAAGGTGTAAGACCGGCTAAGCTTCGGCTCATAAAAGAAAGAAAAGAAAATGTCTCATGACATATAACTCTCGTTATCTCATAATTAATTAATCTGTCTTGTTGGATGAATTTAACAGTCCTCAGAGTTACTACAGGGGCGGGGGCAGCTAAATCTTTGTTTGATTTTTTTTTTTATCCCATTTCATTTTTTTCCCCCAGAGCGAAAAATTAGCAGATTTACAAGCTTGGTTATTGTCGGTGAAGAGTTTTATACTATAAAGAAATGGCCTAAAGTCATGAGTACTACTGTAAATATCCAAAAATACAAACGCACAGTATTAACCCATTCCGGGCGGTGACACCCCTTTAGGTGTTCTGTACAGTATTAAAAAAAAAAATACTTTGATGCTGCTATATAAATATTTGTAGTTTTAGGTCGCTTAGGTCAGGATTTGGAGTGCTTTTTAAGAATCGGCCTCAGTCCAAAAATGGGTCAATAGAAAAGAAAATGTGCAAACAAACAAATAGGAAAGAAACATTGAGACAACAATGCGGTGGTGTCAAACAAGTCCATGAAATCTATGGAAAAGTTCACTCTGCAACACAGTTTGACACAGTAGTGGGTGGAGGTGGAGGTGGAGGCTCCCCTGCTTTATCTCTCTGGGCTAAGGGGTCCTTGGTGTGCGGACAACATCCTACCTCCTTCTGCCTTGGCCTGAAAGACACTGAAGGTCCCTCTGGTCTGTGGGCATAATAGGGATGGAGGGCTGGGGGTGGGCTGTAGGGGTCAAGGGTCTTGCTCAGACAAGAGGCCCTTCGACAGCCATTCAGAAACTTTATACATCCACGTATGATAACAGCATCCTAAGGTTAGCAAGGAATATCACCTCTAATGCTAAGCATGTGTTGTATGGAGAGTATAGGTTGCTGCCTTCAGGAAGGAGATATGGTGTACCAGCATACAATAAGGTCAGACTAAAGAGGTCCTTTGTCCACCAGTCGACCTTGAGGCTTAATCAGGAGTTGTAGTAGCCATCTAAGCAGTGGATATTGCACTTGTCTTCATGTCTTTATGTATGTAAATTGTCTTGTTCTTTGTGTTAACTGGCAACAACTGACAATAAAGTACTATATCATATCATATCATATCCTCCCTCCTTATCAACCACTCCTCCCTCCTTATCAAACTCACCTGCCTTTCATTATATCACCCGGGCCAATCCCTGGTGCAAAATCACCACCTGCGATCTCTCAACCAAGTTGTTTGTTCTGCTCCACGACAGACCAAACATGGGTTGCGAGTACTGCACTTGTAGATCGGCTATTCTTTTTGCTATTTTTCAAATTTTGCCATCCTCCTCCACCCCAAACTCTCGATTCTCTAGGAATCCAGGGGGGGAGGGGGGGCAGTGACGGAGCAGCGACGACCAACCGCTCATCCCGAGTAGAGCCAAGATGGCCGTCAGCTCCAGAGACTACGCCCCCGTACACCCTGAGAATCGCCCTACCTTGAGTTCCTCACTCCATTCCGCATTAAAACCCATTTTGGGCGGAAACCCCTTTTGGTGTTAGCATTATGTTATGCTTTATGTTATACATTATGTTATGTCTACAAGCTCATAGTGCGCCACCGAGTGGCGCACTATGAGCTTGTAGGTCTGCTATTTTAGAAAAATCGAAGAACGACTGACATAGAAACATGGCTTTTTCAGAAAACTGTCAGGATGTAGAAGACATTTTTTAGAATCTGATCAAAATGGGTTAATCTCATTCTGTTTCAATAAACTGTTAAACTTGAGCGAAGGTGTGGTCTCTTACTAGTGAATGACTCGATATAAAAAGGTATATGGGAGTTCAGAATGGGGGGAAAAAACACAACCCAGTCAGGATGTGTAAAATAAATCACATACAGACATTCGGTGCTCTATGGCTGTTCACTATAGTGAAAAGGGACATGAGAGCCCCTCCTCCCTCAGCGCTGTAGTCTTATAAAGTAATCCCTAATGATATTAGAGACGGTGATAGATTAGAGAAATGGCCGCCTCCAACGAGAGCGGCTCTCTGGATCGTCACTCTGCAACAGGGGTGGGCAACTTTCATTCAAACTGAAATCTTGAATTTTTGCTATTTTTGGAATCGGAATTGGAATCGTGAAAATTAACATTTCTATGTAATTTCAAATGCCTTTAATTATACTTGTGTTGAAGCAATGAGCTACTAATTTAGACTGAAGTAATAACAGCAACAATTACATGTTTATATGTTGTGGAATAGTAACAGCAGAAACCAAAATAATATCAGTATTCTATTTTGACATTAACCTGAGGGCATGTGGCCCCCCGGGGCCGCCAGTTGCCCACACCTGCTCTACAAAGCTATACTACATTTACAGGCCCAGAATGATTTCTTTGATTTCGAACATTGTGATGACTGGGCATTGTTGTTTGTTTGGTCACGTTGCATTATGCATTACGTTATTATTTCTACGGATTGATCTGCATATACAGTACAATGACGTCTGCTGTGGATGTTAATAGTAAGCGAAATCTATGAAAATCTGGGAACTAAATCGTTACCAAGAAATTTCTTCACCAATGTGTTTCTAAATGTGTCTAATAACATGTACTAAAAGTTTGAAATTCAACTCCTGTGGGAAATTCAGTTATTAGCATAATATGTGACCATACCCATAACATCCTATATAAGGCCAATTTTATCATTCTTTAAGTAGAATGTGACATATGAAACTAGGGGTTTTTCATGATTCTGAATCCATTCCAAGCATTAGTTTTGCACAAAAAACACTCCTTGGGCTAAATTAGGCCATATCCAATTGACCAAATGTGCTGACCTCATCACGTTTTTGATGACGGCTATGGCCGTTTTCCTCCCAAGGAGTGTTTTTTGTGCAAAACTAATGCTTGGAATGGATTCAGAATCATGAAAACCCCCTAGTTTCATATGTCACATGCTACTGAAAGAATGATGAAATTTGGACTTTTTTTCTTTATATAGGATGTTATGGGTATGGTCACATATTATGCTAATAACTCAATTTCCCACAGGAGTTGAATTTCAAACTTTTAGTACATGTTATTAGACACCTATAGAAACACATTGGTGAAGAAATGTATTGGTAACGATTTAGTTCCCAGATTGGTCAAATACCTGATAAAATGCCCTTACTATAAGGCATCCTCTGATGATTTGTGTATTATTATTCAATGGTCGGAATGTATTTGAACGCCAGCCTGATTGATTGTCAGACCCTGTTGAAGACTGAAGTGTTGCCTTGATCAACAATAAAAGGCATTATTTTTCACCTGAAGATGGAAGGCGTTTTTCTCCCTACAGACAGTCTGCCAATTCCCCCCTCCCCCCCTCAGTCTCTCTCCCCTTGTGTTTTCTTACAGGGAATGGGGGGTTGGGGTCCATTGATATCGATAAAAAGGAAAACAAATGACTTGAGTTCCAATGGATCCAATGTAGTTATAATTTAGTCGCAAGCTTTCCATCGATTCATGTGTAGAAACCGACAGACACAATTAACCACTTTCACTCAAAATACTAGCGTTCAAAATAGCGGAAATAATCTTATCTATGAGCTCACAACGCAGCACGATGCAATGCACTACAGCTGTGAGCTATTATAGATCTAGGCTATTTTCTCTAGTTTTGCACAGCATTGTTGTACGACTATATTATATTATGTATTTTCACTATATTTGAAATACAGCTTACAGTCAGCGGTTCATTAATTTCCCTTACTAGAAATGTAATGGAGTCAAAAGTACAACATTGTGGTGTGAAAGTCATCCATCCAAGTCACACAAATACTCAGGGAAAGTAATACTCAAACTATTTACATATTAAACCCTGTTGGTGTTTTAAAGTATTATGTTATACTTTAGCTATTGAAAAATAGCAGATCTACAAGCTCATAGCGCGGCACCGAGTGCCGCGCTACGAGCTTGTAGGTCTGCTATTTTTGAAAAATCGTGAAAATGTAATAGCAAATCTTTGAATATACAGTATATATATCCTTTCAGAGTAAATGTTTTTAACTCAAATCTTTGCTTCTGGGAGGTCCCTGAGACAACATATGTTCAGATGGGGGTCGGTGGGCCAATTACATATTATTTTGGGAGTCCTTGACATGAAAATGTTTGAGAACTACTGACACAGAAACATGGGGTTTTTCGAGAAAACTGAAGACATTTGTAGAATCGTTCCCAGGTCAAAATGGGTTAAGTACAGTGGTCAATTGGTCATGACTCCGAGTACAGTGCATGATCGAGGCAATGGATCTATTTTTGTAAATAATAGATAAGATAACCACACATATCTGTGCTGTGCAAGGACAAGCATGGATGGAGTTATAGTGCTAAATCCAACCACAGAATTTCAGATAGGCCTACAGGTCGGTTACTCAACCCATCAATGCCGTCATACACAGTTCAAATCAGAGCGTGCTCGACCAGAACTTGGCATTATTGCACCACCTGCCGAAAAGGATTTACAAACCAACCCAACAGAGAATTAATCAAGACTCCATTAATTAAATGGGTGTTAGATACCCCCACCAAGAAAAAACATACATTTAAATGATCCATTTTAACCTATTTTGACCTGAGATCAGATTTAAAAAAGTGTCTTCTACATCCGGACAGTTTTCTGAAAAAGCTATGTTTCTATGTCAGTCGTTCTTTGATTTTTCTAAAATAGCAGACCTACAAGCTCGTAGCGCGCCACTCGGTGGCGCGCTACGAGCTTGTAGATCTGCTATTTTTCAATAGCTAAAGCATAGCATAATGCTAACACTGAAAGGGGCTCCCGGCGAAAATGGGTTAAAACTCAAACAGACTTATATCACGCTGTTATAATGTCCGCCCACTCGGGAGATCAATATTAATTTAATCTCTGCGAATCTCCTCTTCTCCTAGGCAGCCCACCAACGGCAATTCATCAAATGCAAAAGCATTATTGTATTGGGAGGCAGCACGCCGACATTGGGAGCAGTCCATTTTCTGCCCTGGTGCCAATGCACACAAACTTGGACTCGTTTCAAACAGCATAAGCAGAGGAGGCCAAGGTCTCACGCCATCTCGCATCTCACGCATGCACGCCCACACACACACGCACACACACACGCACACGCACACGCACACACACACACACACACACACACACACACACACACACACACACACACACACACACACACACACACACACACACACACACACACACACACACACACACACACACACACACACACACACACACACACACACACACACACACACACACACACACACACACACACACACACACACACACACACACACACACACACACACACACACACACACACACACACACACACACACACACACGCAGCACACACGCAGCGTGAGTTTGAACTGTCTTGCGGGCCAATAAAGGTCACCGGCAGACAGGGGCTATTATACACTGGCCATGTTGCCAGGTTTTCTGAGAGAGACAAGCAGACACGTCTATGAAAACGAGCCCCAAAAAATAACTGACTATAGACGCATCAATATCAACTGCCTTATACTTAGACTTACTGTAGTTTAGCATCAAAATCAGCTGAACAATGTTGACCCCATTATACTGTAGGCTGTATACTGTATACTGCATTAGCTATTTAACCCATTCTGACCTGAGATCAGATTCATACGAGGTTTCCACTGGACACACACTGGGTCTGATTAACCCATTCTGACCCGAGATCAGATTCTAAAAATGTCAGTCGTTCTTCGATTTTTCAAAAATAGCAGACCTACAAGCTCATATCGCGCCACTCGGTGGCGCGATATGAGCTTGTAGGTCTGCTATTTTTCAATAGCTAAAGCATAACATGACGCTAACACCAAAATGGGTTCCCGTTCAGAATGGGTTAAAATATCATAATCTTGAAATATCTTTTTAAATAGACAAATTGTGATATCAACCGAAGGTTGACATCGGAGTGGTTTCTTCACCAAAGAAAAAAGTTAACTACATATATTATCACATAACTATATCACATATATCTAATCAAATTAAATATCAATATAATATCTATATCTAGTTCAGACAGACAGTAAAATAAGTTTTAGATTATTCTGCTGTAGAGTTTAGTCTGATATGGATATGTTCCAGTATTACATTTGCATCAGACATTCCAATACACAGATCTTGTATGGAGGTCCCTGGAACAGAACATTTTCTGATATGTTAATGTGGGGGCCCTTGACATGAAAACGTTTGATTCATGAGAATAGAGCACCGAAGTCCTGACGTAACTCGCTCATCCCTCCGATTCCCCTGGTTCTAAAGTCCTGACGTCACTCGCTCATCCCTTCGATTCCCCTGGTTCTAAAGTCCTGACGTCACTCGCTCATCCCTTCGATTCCCCTGGTTCTAAAGTCCTGACGTCACTCGCTCATCCCTTCGATTCCCCTGGTTCTAAAGTCCTGACGTAACTCGCTCATCCCTTCGATTCCCCTGGTTCTAAAGTCCTGACGTAACTCGCTCATCCCTTCCATTCCCCTGGTTCGCGGAAGTAATTTCTCTATGGAGAATAACATGGGGTGATCTTAATATCGTCTACTATAAGCGTTGTGGTCCAAAAATAAACAAGCTGTCTCGGCGTTATTGTCAGGGAGGTGTCTCTGTCTCGTTTGCAACAGTCAGTCACTCATATATGATACAGTCTGCTTCTAGTGAAAATGTGACTAATTCAGTAGCAGTAACATTGGCGTTTTCTCTCAGTCAGTTGATTCTTCATATCCATATGAGTGAAGCGGCCGGGGTGACATGTTTATTTTTCAAACACAGTTCTTATATGAAGCAATCAAAAAATCCTCCTATGGCGATTTCAATGCAACTAAAAAAATACATGAACCTGGGGACTGACGCCCTCTACTGAAAGTGACGTCTGACTTCGGTGCTCTATGACTGCAGGTTTAAACAACATTAGGAAGCAAACACAAATAAAAAAAGTACATTTTGGAAACGTTCAAAAAAAAAATGCACGCAACCACCAATATTCACAAGCGACTTTACACCCAAAGTTGCTTATAACGAGCAGAGATGGCAACACCGTAGACTGGGCTAGTACTCGCTAAGTAGGTGTGTTGCCACATCAGACGAGCCAGCTGGTGTCCACACAGCAGCTTCTGGTACTGTAGCTTAGAGTACGGGCTTGTACAACACAACACCTGGCGCTGCAGGTACCCTGCTGTGACCAGCTCACCTGCACTGACAGGCAAGGCAGGCAGCCTGAGTGGCTGTTACTTTGGCAACCAATTAGACCCAAGACCCGCAGTGAGGCTCTGTCTCAAGCGTTGAAGCACTCGGCCCTAGTGGTTGGACCCGTTGATTCGTGATGAGGAAACCCACCCCGTGCAGCAGCTGGGCTTTTTAACATTGAGCGCTCGGTTGCACTTTTTTTGCCAACCAAAATTTGGTCGGCACATGAGTCATGACATGAGGGACAGGTTCTGCAGAAAACTAATAGGCGGCGGGTGTGTAAGGCTAGGGAAGGCTTAGCCTTCCCAAAAATTATGCTGGGTATTTTTTTAAATATATATAATACATGTGCGCAGCATTATATAGAAGGCGTGTGTGTGTGTGTGTGTGTGTGTGTTGTCGCTGCTCCCTGGTGATCGCTGATCGGGTAGGCTATACACTACAGCAACTGGCCTAATCAGCATATGATTGGCTACTATTGGTATGTCTGTAAACCTCGTCCTTCCAGTCGCTTTGTAGCAAACAGTAGCGCGCGCTGGTTTGTTTTGGGAAACAGCAAAACGCAAAATGGATTTTTCAAGGCAAAGATAAAGTAATTCAGAAGAAGAAGCTGTGAGTCGGCTGTCAGAACTCAGCACCACCAGTGCCCGCATGGTTCACACCACTGCAGCAACACTGACACGTTCATCGGAGTGACTGCTGTCTCTGAGTCTGTGCCGTCTGTGAAGAGCCATGAGCCGGGACTCCCGGGAGGGGCAGCAACACCGCCGGGTAATCTACACTGACTAGTGAGACTACACACTGACTCCAGAAAAGACCCATATCGATCAGTCGTTGTCTGTGTATAGGCTAATTCATTGGTAAAAGTATGCTAAATAAGTATGCTAAATAACTCATTTTTAGACCATTTGGGAAATAAATAAATCCGCGGCCGCGACAGTCCAAGTTTTCCTACCCCCAAAGTTGTGGGGGACCAATCAGGACCCAGCATGCATGAATGAATGAATGAATGAATGAATGAATGAATGAATGGATGAATGAATGAATGAAGGAATCAATCAATCAATCAATCAATCAATGAATCAATGAACGAATGAACGAATCAATTAATCAATGAACAAACACACAAACGAACGAATGTTCCACACAGGAGATTCCAGACTCCAGAACTGGGGCTGCGTAGACTATTATCCAGGCAGTGATATAGTCTGGTCATGCATGCCAGGCTACACAAACAGCCCAATTTGCTGTTATGGACGCCGAGATAAGATAAAAGGATGATGAACCCGTTTGAGTGAATCCATTCTTCACACAGCAGCTAAATCCCACTGAGGCCAGTTTCCTAATATAACAAACTCTATTGTTAAGCACTTAATGAGGACCACTTCACCCATCTTTCACCAACCTAATATTTAAGTTCATATAATTGGTCTTCACTAATTAATAGTGGAAAATAGCCTACATCTAGAGCTTGTAGATCAGCTATTTTCACGACGTGCTGTGTTCTGTGGAACGATGACTAAAACTAAGACTAAATAATATACTGACAATTTCGTCAACAAATAAAAACTAGACTACCGGTAAACTAGTTAGTAGTGAACAAGAGATCCAGTATAAGTCATTATACATTTAGTTGCATGCTGAAAATAGCCGATCTACAAGCTCACAACGTTGTGAGCTTGTAGATCTGCTATTTTCACCGAGTGTAAAATCAGACGTTATGACGGCATCAATGCCCGCTGAAATACATTTCAGTCGACTAAAATCTCACAACATTTAGTCGACTAAAACTAAACTAACGCCAACACATTCCTGGTGACTAAAACTAAGTGAAAACTATTCAAGAGACTAAATGACTAAAACTAAAATAGAAATGTACTGCCAAAAATCACACCCGTGTGAATTGAGTGGTGCAACTCCCCTCTCTCTCTCCCCCACCCCTCCTCCTCCTCTATCTCTCTCTCTCTCTCTCTCTCATTAGCAGGCAACAGTGCAGCACTGTCTCTCTCTCTCTGTTTCTGGCACAACAGCGCCCCTACTGGTACTAATAGTCATACTGGTGCTCATTAACGTCACATAGGTGAACCAACACATAGATGAACAACACATAGGTGAACACGGACATGGCTGTTCCTTGGAGTGTTTGCACCACTCAAAAACAACACTGCGACTGATCAGAACCCTGTGAGTCCATCCACGGTGGGTCAGTCTCCTTACCTCGACAGTGGACTCCCTCGTCGTAGCCGTCGTCGCAGTCTCTCGCCCCGTTGCACAGCTTGTTGAAGTGGATGCATTTCCTGGAGCCGATGCACTGTATGTGATTGAGGGGACACCGGATCACCACCTCCCTCGCACCTGAGAACAGAGAGAAAGAAGCAACGGAGAAAAGAGATTTATATTGTTTGGCTATTAACTACAATTGTAAATAACACGAGCGTTTGCAAATGCATCAATCAGCCTTGTTGAGGCCCGGTATACAAGTGTTCTCGCGGACAGATACAGCCAACAGCAGAATCTGTCAGCATTCAGATGTGTGTGAGGGTGAAATAGCCTCTGACTCCCTCTCTCTCTCTCCATCCATCCATCCATCGTCAAGCGCTTATCCGTAGTCGGGTCGCGGGGGGCAACAACTCCACCAGAGTGTTCCAGACATCCCTCTCCAGAGCAACATTATAGTGACTTCCTCCTGCCTGGGGGATGAAGTCACTAATGTTCCTCTCTGTCCACAATTTAATTTAAAATCAAAGGGCTTTATTAGCATGATAAAACATATGTTTAACCCCTTTTTGGTGTTAGCATTATGTTATGCTTTAGCTACTGAAAAATAGCAGATCTACAAGCTCATAGCGCGCCACCGAGTGGCGCGCTATGAGCTTGTAGGTCTGCTATTTTTGAAAAATCTAAGAACGACTGACATAGAAACATAGCTTTGTCAGAAAACTGTCATTTTCTAATCTGATCTCAGGTCAAAATGGGTTAAACCATTTAGACCAGCGGTGCTGGCTATCTCTCTATTACACTGATTCCATGTCAGTGGTGCTCAACCTTTTTCATGTAAAGGAGCCCCAGAACTATATGTAGGCTAATTGGCCTACAATCTACCCGGACCCCAATCTCAAAATACGTTGTTCCAGGGACGCCCCCAGACGCAAAGCTTTGAGTTAAAATGTTCGCTCTGAAAGAATATATATATATTCAAAGATTTGCGCCACATTTTTTCTAAAATAGCAGATCTACAAGCTTGCAGTGCGGCAGTCGGTGCTTCACTGTGAGCTTGTAGATCTGCTATTTCCAATAGCCAAAGTATAACATGAAACACCAAAAGGGGTTCCCGTCCTGAATGGGTGGGGGAACCCCTTTTTGGTGTTAGCATCACGTTATGCTTTAGCTATTGAAAAATAGCAGATCTACAAGCTCGTAGCGCGCCACTCGTAGGTCTGCTATTTTTGAAAAATCGAAGAACGACTGACATAGAAACATAGCTTTCAGAAATCTGTCAGGATGTAGAAAACATTTTTAGAATCTGATCTCAGGTCAGAATGGGTTAATAGCCAAAGGAAAAGTGAAATAATTATATATATATATATATATATATATATATAATATATATATATATAATATATATAAAAAGGGAATAGAATGTGTACACAGAGCAATTACATTGCAAACTGAGGGAAATCTATCTTACAAAACCACTCTCACTCTCTGCTCAGTCTCACTCTGTTGATGGAGCGCTGGTCTGTGCAGTAATTAATCTGAGCTGAAGTCCAGCACAGTTCCATTGGGCTGAATTAATGTTTTAGTGAAACAACTTGAACAGTGAAGAAACACAGGAGACATGCTGCCAAGTCAAAATGCTGCCAACCAACTGCAAGCCCTCACTTCCTGCTTACAGCGGTGACATCATGCACATTTATTAAAGGGCCACTTCATCCCTTTTGCAAACCAGATCTTTAGTGGTGTTTGGGAGACAAGAAGGAACACTTTCATGGGGTTTTTATGTGGGTAATAATATGTGTTTTTACATATTTAAGTATTTATCCCATTCTGAACGGGGACCCCTTTTGGTGTTAGCATCATGTTATGCTTTAGCTATTGAAAAATAGCAGATCTACAAGCTCATATCGAGCCACCGAGTGGCGCGATACGAGCTTGTAGGTCTGCTATTTTTGAAAAATCGAAGAACGACTGACATTTTTTAGAATCTGATCTCAGGTCAGAATGGGTTAAAAGTGTCCATGGGCTCCATGATGTCATGGACACTGGCCGGGCTCACTTCCTTCCTGGACTCAGGTATGCATATTTAAACTATTTTCAGCAATGGGCTAATATTTGTTTGGGGTGGGTATAGATCTTGATCATTTTGAAAGTAGCTCTCACGTCAAAATAAAGTGGTAGCTGGATCATAATTCAGTCAAGGAGACAAACCCCACAGACACACATTAACTAGTATAGTAGAACTCAAGCAGACCTGAACAAACTACAACTTGTTCAGAACCGAGCTGCTAGACTGGCACTTATATTGTTCTACTCGCACAAATATTGAATATATGCATATAAACGCCTGTCCTGGTTATCTGTCAAAAACAAACTCCATTGCAGTGTCCTCATGTTTGTTAGAAACACAATTTCTAATCAGACACCAGATTACTGTTTCAAACATTTATTAAAATCGAGTGACAGACATAATCATAACACCAGAATTGCAAGCCTCGGTCATTTGTCACTCCCTGCTCCAAAAACGAACCTCCTTAAACAAACAGTTATGTATCAATCAATATATCATTTTTGAACATGTTACCACCTCACATTAATATAACACAACATAAATTATCTTTCAAATATGCTTTAAAGGTATATTCAGTGATTTCACTTAATTCAAATATCACTTATTGTTTTGTTTTGTTGTGATAATCCTCCCTACTATAGAGTGTGCTGGCCATATAAGGAGTTCCTCCCTGTCCCCAGTTAACCCCTGGGGGTCAAAAAACCTTAGGTTTAGTTTTTGACTGGGTCGTTTTTGGCTGGGTCCCACAGCCAAAAATGAAACCTAAGTTTTTTTTTTTTGTGAAATCACTGAATATACCTTTAAAGGAGCACTTGCTACAGCTGACCACGTGACCATAATGCTATTCTCATTATGTTGCAATTAATTTTATAGAATAAATTGTTATGTATTTTCATGAATTTACCTTTGTTGAATGTATTTGTAATTACCGACCGTATGTATTTTATGTAGGCCTATGTATTTTATATGGACCCCAGGAAGACTAGCTGTCGCCACGGCGTCAGCTAATGGGGATCCATTCAATAAACAATAAACAATAGTAGGGCATTCACTTCTAGTCATTTTTACTAGTTGACTAGTTGGCTAGTCGAGTAGTTGTTTAACCACCTATTATGTTATGTTATGTTTTTTTTATATATATAAATATTTGTACATATAACTATATAATCTACCTGATGTTGAGGCCTACAAAATCGATAAAAAATAAACGCTTTTTTTCCTTTTTCTTATCAACTAGTCAACTAGTATCAGCAAGGTTGACTAGTGGATTTACTAGTCGACTAGTAAACTAGTTGACTAGTAAACTAGTCGACTAGTTGCTTAATGCCCTAGTCTTTTACTTGTCTATAAAGCTCTCAATTCCTATCTACATGACTGCCTGCCTAAATATGTCCCAAACCGCCCCCTAATGTCTTCCACTGCTGGCCTGCTCACTTTGCCTAAAAGAAATGGCAACTAAAAAATACAGGGAAGCAGCTTTTTGCTTCTACAGGCCAACGGCATGGAACAAGCTCCCACTGTACCTTCGACAGGCAGCCTCTGTAGACATTTTTAAAGCTCAGCTCAAGACCCACTTCTACAACATTGCTTTGAATTGATCATTTATTTTTTTATTTTTTGTTATCCATGTCCTCACTGTATTGCATTACTGCTTGTTTTTTTAATGTCGTTGCCTTGCTTTTCTTTTATTCTCCATTGTTCTGTAAAGCACTTTGAGCTGCACTTCATGTCATGAAAGGTGCTATACAAATAAAGTTTTATTATTTATTATTATTATTAGTGTATACTGAATGTATTAGGAATGCACAAACATGAAGAAAAGTGAACACCAAGGGGCTTTGTGCACATATGTGGTAAACAAAACAAAAAAGAAATAGCTTCATCAACATGAAACACACAAACAAACATATTTCATTATCATCAACATTTCCTGCACGTAAAGTGCATTTTCTTCGCCCCCATATTGTTAATGTCTCCAAAGTGCTGATTCTCCCAGACCTCCTGCTATATACATACGTTACTGTATATGCACACATGCAAATGTGTTTACACTTCAGAGCATTGTTCTTTTACACACAACAGATGTTCAGATGCTCGCCTCGCCGGTGCAAGGAGGCCCACGTCGTACGTAACAAACTGCCCGTAGCAGCCCTCCCCGACCGGGCACAACGGCAGCGAGCAGCTGCTTAACCCATTCTGACCTGAGATCAGATTCTAAAAATGTCTTCTACATCCTGACAGTTTTCATTCTGACCTGAGATCAGATTCTAAAAAATGTTAGTGGTTCTTTGATTTTTCAAAAATAGCAGACCTACAAGCTCATAGCGCGCCACTCGGTGGCGCGCTATGAGCTTGTAGGTCTGCTATTTTTCAATAGCTAAAGCATAACATGATGCCAACACCAAAATGGGTTCCCGCCCAGAATGGGTTAACCCATTTAGGCCTGACGTCGAAATTAAAACTAAATGTCTTGTGTCTGAAATACCTCATGTTTCTATATCAGTGGTGCTCAATATTTCATGTCAAGGACCCCCGAAAATGACATGCAATCGGCCGTCGACCCCGCATCTGAAAATATGTTGTTCCAGGGACCCCCTTTCCAGAAGTAAACATTTTTGTTTAAAAAACGTTCGCTCTGAAAGAACATACAGGTATATTCAAACATTTGCACTACATTCCCGGGTACAGGCTTTATAGTTTCCGACATACTATTGATCCGAAACCTCAATCCCTAACCTAACCATAACCGCAAAGCACGGGAGCAGCGCATGTCGGACCATCGCATTTTCACATCGCATGTCCTCACGCTTCTGACCTTTGGTGTGTCGGAAAAGCGTACGCACCCCACATTTTCACGATCGTTCAAAAATAGCAGACCTACGTACAAGCTCTGAGCTTGTAGATCTGCTATTTTTCAATAGCTAAAGCAATAACATAATCTTTAAAACCACCAAAAGGGGTTCCCGTTCAGAATGTGTTAAGGATTCATGGGGCACATAGGTGACACCCCACCCCACCCCCACCCCGTCCCCCCGTCCCCCCCGTCCCCCCAGACCATGTGGCGGCCCGGCGAGAGAGATCACATAAAACACAATCTGACCAGCACGCCAGAACCGTAAATGTGTCACATCTCACCAACCTACCGCTGTAGTACGTACGGCATCAATTACACAAAACGCCACTGTCGCCACTTAACGGGGGACATTTATCAAGGCGGCGTGACGGCATGTGTTACGAATCTCCTTCAAGTGTCGCTTCCCCCCCCCCCCCCCCCCCGACCTCATCACCACCTTTAACCCATTCTGACCTGAGATCAGATTCTAAAAAAACTGTCTTCTACATCCTGACAGTTTTCTGAAAAAAGCTGTTTTTGTCAGTCGTTCTTCGATTCTTCAAAAAAATAGCAGACCTACAAGCTCGTAGCGCGCCACTCGGTGGCGCGCTATGAGCTTGTAGATCTGCTATTTTTCCAATAGCTATAAAGCATAACATAACACCACACCAACATAACACCAAAAAGGGTGTTCCCCCGCCCAGAATGGGATAAGGAACTGGCATCCCCCCAGCCCCCCACTCCGCTCCGGACCGCGGTCGATTACTTTATTCAGAGCATCCGTTTATACTTCATAAGGTAAAAATGATGCCCCAATTAGGACGGCCATTACGCAGAGGGGCCGACCATCCCCCGCTGATTTAAAGTGGCTCTTTTGTGAGGAAGTGGACACAATAATGACTCATTTTATAAGGCCCAGAGAGCTTCTTCCTTCCTTCCTGTCTGGCAGCTTTTTTTATTGCCTTAATCCATTCTGACCTGAGATCAGATTCTAAAAAAATGTCTGTTTGAAAATGACAGTTTTCTGAAAAAGCTATGTTTCTATGTCAGTCGTTCTTCGATTATCTTTCAAAAATAGCAGATCTACAAGCTCATAGCGCGCCACTCGGTGGCGCGCTATGAGCTTGTAGATCTGCTATTTTTTCAATAGCTAAAGCATAGCATAATGCTAACACCAAAAGGGGTTCCGGCCCAAAATGGCTTAAAAAGGATGGCAGGCAGATCTCATTCTTTTAATGCCTTATTGCTTTGGCGTGTGTCTCCGAAAGCTCAGAGGATAATCTATATTTTACAACATATTTAGGGGACGAAGTTGAATAGAAGTGACTTAGTCTCAGAAAGAAGTTCATATTTCATATACAGTATACGTGAACAGCAGTGCTCTTCTTATACCTGCCAGGCTCATGTAATTTCATAGAGGTTTTGGAATGCAAAAGGCGCTCCTTTTCCCACTGTGGTTTAAGGCCTACGTGGGGATTTCTAGATTATGCGTTTGGCATTTTGTTACAAACAATAGGCTCTATATGGATATGCACATAATACTGCAGCCATGGTGGGAAGAAACAAGCCCACTTCCTTCACAGGTGTTATGTTTATATGTCAGTCGTTCTTCGATCTTTAAAAAATAGCAGACCTACAAGCTCTTAGCGCGCCACTCGGTAACGTAATGCCATATATGCCATATATATATATATATATATATACAATTTTTCCAAAATTGCTAAATTATAACATAAGTAAGCGACAGTTACATAATACTATGCAAAAACATCATATACATACACGAGTAGGCTACTTATCAAAATGAAAGATATATACAGAACACATTTTGGGTCTTGGATACATTTTTTACAGCGGCCATAGTTCCGAATTGCAGCCACCTGTAAGTATTATTTTACAACCGTTTGAAGGAGAGTTTGGAAGCTCAATTTTTTTTATGACCGTTAAAAATACGGAAAATCACTGCCCTCAGATATCGAGCTGGAACTGTCCCAATCCCCACCGATCAAAACACACAGCATCTCACATTGACTCAGACAAGTCCGTCTGGGCAGACTTGAGTGTCGAGCCGCGGACAGAAGAAGCTGTGTTTTACGTCATCTCCGAGTTTTTAAGACAGCTGGTGGATGGAAAAGAAGCTCCACCCCCGCGGCTGACGGCCGCGACGGACAGATTTCCAGGAAACGCTCTCCTCCGCGTCAGTCAGCCACGGAGGAGGAGGAGCTTCTTTTCTTTTCCATGCACCAGCTGCATGTCTAGAAACTGGGAAATGGCGTAAAAGACAGCTTCTTTCTGTCCGCGGCTGTGCGCTAAAGTGTGCCCAGACTGACTGTCAGTCAGTCAGTTGTCACCATGGATTCAAAGTGACGTTATCACGCAACAGCACATTCCTCCAATCCCCTGCTATAGTTAACACAATAACACACAGCTGTGCAGCTTTCTGACAACATAGCAGAGTTCTCTGAATGACAACCCCCCCCCCCCCCCCCTCACTCTCTCTCTCTGTGTGTGTATCCTGATCAAATGCCATGAATGAAGCGAGGGACAGCTCATGAATATTCAGCAACTGTAATCTGTCATGCAGAGGGGTGGGTGTGTGTGTGTGTGTGTGTGTGTGTGTGTGTGTGTGTGTGTGTGTGTGTGTGTGTGTGTGTGTGTGTGTGTGTGTGTGTGTGTGTGTGTGTGTAAATGATTGAGTATTGGCTGAACGGGGTTGAGTTCCAAGATACAGGTTTTGAAAATAGCAAGACAGACAGACAGACAGACAGACAGACAGACAGACAGACAGACAGACAGACAGACAGACAGACAGACAGACAGACAGACAGACAGATACACAGACACACAGACAGACAGACAGACAGACAGACAGACAGACACACAGAGGCCTGATACACACATTAGACCCAGCAGACATAAAACACACTAATACCAGTTAACAACCCTGAGCTGGCAGGCTAAACAGAAGTGTGTGTGAGATGCTTTTCCAGTCAAATAAACCGTAAACATTGTGATTAGCATGGAGATACATCAATAACCTTCTTTGCGGTAATGAGCTGCAGCGTGACTCAAAATGAAACACACAGCACACATACCGTACCATGCCTCTATAACGCTGCCTGCCTGTACAGAGCTACTGTACAGATTTACTGTACAGCTGCCACCGAGTGGCGCGATACGAGCTTGTAGGTCTGCTATTTTTGAAAAATCGACAAGAACGACTGACATTTTTAGAATCTGATCTCAGGTCAGAATGGGTTGATCAGACCAGTGTGTGTCCAGTGGAAACCTCGTATGAATCTGATCTCAGGTCAGAATGGGTTGATCAGACCAGTGTGTGTCCAGTGGAAACCTCGTATGAATCTGATCTCAGGTCAGAATGGGTTAAGAGCGTCTGCTAAATGTCTAAATTGTAAATTGTCCCTCTACTGCTGCATGCCTATACAGAGCTACAGTGCCGTTATTTGTGCAGCAATCAGTGTTGCAAAGATATTTTGCGAGAGAAATATTAAGAAACCTGGTTCAAAACAAGCCCAAAATAATTAAGTGACCGCTGGGCCTACTGTATATTTACAGTTACAGTAGGCTCATGGCCCAGGTCACCGGGAGTCTTCCTGCCATGCCTAACAGAAACAACCTTTTCAGTATTACCCGTATTGCTTCCAAGATCATCGGACTTCCCACACCAACACTTTCTGATATGAACAATAATGCCGTCACACAGCTAGCCCTCTCAATATCACGTGACACTGATCATCCCTCTGTATCGCTTCTTCAACCTCATGCCATCAGGACAAAGATACAGAACCTTACCCTGGGAAAGGGTTCGTTTCAGTAGGAGTTTTGTCCCCTCAGCCATCAGGACAAAGATACAGAACCTTACCCTGGGAAAGGGTTCGTTTCAGTAGGAGTTTTGTCCCCTCAGCCATCAGGACAAAGATACAGAACCTTACCCTGGGAAAGGGTTCGTTTCAGTAGGAGTTTTGTCCCCTCAGCCATCAGGACAAAGATACAGAACCTTACCCTGGGAAAGGGTTCGTTTCAGTAGGAGTTTTGTCCCCTCAGCCATCAGGACAAAGATACAGAACCTTACCCTGGGAAAGGGTTCGTTTCAGTAGGAGTTTTGTCCCCTCAGCCATCAGGACAAAGATACAGAACCTTACCCTGGGAAAGGGTTTGTTTCAGTAGGAGTTTTGTCCCCTCAGCCATCAGGACAAAGATACAGAACCTTACCCTGGGAAAGGGTCGGTTTCAGTAGGAGTTTTGTCCCCTCAGCCATCAGGACAAAGATACAGAACCTTACCCTGGGAAAGGTCTGTTTCAGTAGGAGTTTTGTCCCCTCAGCCATCAGGACAAAGATACAGAACCTTACCCTGGGAAAGGTCTGTTTCAGTAGGAGTTTTGTCCCCTCAGCCATCAGGACAAAGATACAGAACCTTACCCTGGGAAAGGGTCTGTTTCAGTAGGAGTTTTGTCCCCTCAGCCATCAGGACAAAGATACAGAACCTTACCCTGGGGAAGGGTTCGTTTCAGTAGGAGTTTTGTCCCCTCAGCCATCAGGACAAAGATACAGAACCTTACCCTGGGAAAGGGTTCGTTTCAGTAGGAGTTTTGTCCCCTCAGCCATCAGGACAAAGATACAGAACCTTACCCTGGGAAAGGGTCTGTTTCAGTAGGAGTTTTGTCCCCTCAGCCATCAGGACAAAGATACAGAACCTTACCCTGGGAAAGGGTTAGTTTCAGTAGGAGTTTTGTCCCCTCAGCCATCGCGGCATTAAACAAACGATAGGATGGTTCTGTACACAGTGGGGAACTCATGTTTTTTTGTCTTGGTGTTATGTTTTTCTGTACTATGTGCTGTTTTTGTTGTTGGTGTTGAACAGAAATGTGAAGATGAATATCCTTCGGGACAATAAAGATTATTATTATTATTATTATTACAAGCTCGCTACGGTCGACCGTCGGTGCTCATGTGGAGGTAGCTTTACATTATTTTCGGGGGAAAAACAATAAAATACCCATGCAGAAAATGTTCCCCCACACATTTCAAAAACTCAATACAGCTTTTTGGCTTTTCATCAACTTGAAAAAAACGTAAATAATAAGAATAAAATAAATCCCCCCTCATAATAAGACATTGGGTTTTCAGCCAGCCCACCACTGTGCCAAAACAAATCATGGAGCGCTTCAGCAATCCTTTTTGCACACAGCGTTTTTAATGTAAAAGCATGGCTGATATTTACCCACGTCGGGAGGCAGATTCAACTGGGACCAGCCTAATCCCTCTATTTAATGTGCAATGAAAGCCTTCTGGCTGAGAATTTCCAGCCGATCCGTTCATTATGATTATCACTTTAACCCATTCTGACCGGGCACCCATTTTGGTGTTGGCATCATGTCGTGCTTTAGCTATTGAAAAATAGCAGATCTACAAGCTCATATCGCGCCACCGAGTGGCGCGATACGAGCTTGTAGGTCTGCTATTTTTTGAAAAATCGAAGAACGACTGACATTTTTTTAATCTGATCTCAGGTCAGAATGGGTTCGTCAGACCAGCGTGTGTCCAGTGGAAACCTCGTATGAATCTGATCTCAGGTCAGAATGGGTTAATCAGGGCTACTCTACCGGTACAGTTATGGGAGGAGGAATATGAAGCCTTCCAGGACAGAGAACATGATCGGGACCATAATCCTTCAAATATACTCTGTTGTGGGAATGACTGCCATGCCCTGCTGCCTTATGATTGGCCCATATGTACCCATGGATTTTTTTTTTTTTAACCCATTCTGACCTGAGATCAGATTCATACGAAGGTTTCCACTGGACACACACTGGTCTGATTAACCCATTCTGACCTGAGATCAGATTCTAGAAATGTCGGTCGCTCTTCGATTTTTCAAAAATAGCAGACCTACAAGCTCGTATCGCGCCACTCGGTGGCGCGATACGAGCTTGTAGATCTGCTATTTTTCAATAGCTAAAGCACAACATGATGCTGACACCAAAATGGGCGCCCGTTCAGAATGGGTTAACTTATCCTCGCTGTCGCGCAGAAGCCATGCAGTATCTCAAGTTTCCTTTTATTTATTTTTTGGACTTCTCTTCATAAATTAATGTTCTACTTTTATTTATCATATATACAAGAGTGTTATTATAGTGAAACATATGGCAGAGCTTTTAGATCGGTATTTTCTCCATTTTAAAACAATAATTTTAAGAAACGTCCAAGATTTCCACCGGACAGAGATTTTTTTTTTTTTAAAGTGGTGGCACACCGTCTCCAATTTACAGCTGTGCATGCGTGCGTGCGTGCATGCATGCGTCTAAGTAGGATCTTGATGTCACGTGGATCGGCTACCATATATGGCGGTGTGACGGACGCGAGACGCAGGATTTCATATCGTAGAACACGCAACCTTTCGGTCGCAGCGATAAAAGCATAGTTCCACCGCTCAGTTTTACACGGGTGTGATTTATTTAACCCATTCTGAACGGGAACCCATTTTGGTGTCAGCATTATGTTATGCTTTAGCTATTGAAAAATAGCAGATCTACAAGCTCATATCGCGCCACTGAGTGGCGCGCTACGAGCTTGTAGGTCTGCTATTTTTGAAAAATCAAAGAACGACTGACATTTTTTAGAATCTGATCTCAGGTCAGAATGGGTTAATGGTTGGAGACGAGCCTGCTTTGCCGCGGCGTCGACTAAAAAGCTGCCGACACACACAGGATGTAGTCGATAAACAGCTCCTATAAAAGGTTCCGTTTATTGTATGGATTTATCTTGGCTGGATGGCTTGGCAGATTATCACCTCTGGAAGAGTCCAAAGGTACTGACTGTACCCAGAGCGCTGTACAGTACAGGCTAATGGATGGAGCCTCTGGAAGAGTCCAAAGGTACTGACGATACCCAGAGCGCTGTACAGTACAGGCTAATGGATGGAGCCTCTGGAAGAGTCCAAAGGTACCGACTATACCAGAGCGCTGTACAGTACAGGCTAATGGATGGAGCCTCTGGAAGAGTCCAAAGGTACCGACTATACCAGAGCGCTGTACAGTACAGGCTAATGGATGGAGCCTCTGGAAGAGTCCAAAGGTACCGACTATACCAGAGCGCTGTACAGTACAGGCTAATGGATGGAGCCTCTGGAAGAGTCCAAAGGTACCGACTATACCAGAGCGCTGTACAGTACAGGCTAATGGATGGAGCCTCTGGAAGAGTCCAAAGGTACCGACTATACCAGAGCGCTGTACAGTACAGGCTAATGGATGGAGCCTCTGGAAGAGTCCAAAGGTACCGACTATACCAGAGCGCTGTACAGTACAGGCTAATGGATGGAGCCTCTGGAAGAGTCCAAAGGTACCGACTATACCAGAGCGCTGTACAGTACAGGCTAATGGATGGAGCGGACGGCTCGTCTGGTGCCGCTGACTGACTGACCCGGCCCATCTTAGCCAACGTCAACCTTGTCTTTATCTAAGAGAAATGCTTTCTATACTGCACTGTTTTTATACTGCACTGTTTTTATACTGTTTTTATACTGCACTGTTTTTATACTGTTTTTACACTGCACTGTTTTTTCCAAATAAAATAAAGATAAAAAAAATAAGAAGATCGTACGTAAACTGGCGCTGGTCCAGTATGGACATTATAGTCCTCTGGGGTGGGGTGGGGGGGGGGGGAGAAAGGAGGGGCGGAGGTATTTAACCCATTTTTACCTGAGATCAGATTCCAAAAATGTCTGTTTGAAAATGACAGTTTTCAGACAAAAGCTATGTTTCTATGTCAGTCGTTCTTTCGATTTTTCAAAAATAGCAGACCTACAAGCTCGTAGCGCGCCACTCGGTGGCGCGCTATGAGCTTGTAGATCTGCTATTTTTCAATAGCTAAAGCTCTTTGCCAGTTCTCCATAAAAGTCAGAGGTTCTTTACTCTGGAATTCACACATACTTATTGCCAACTCCTCATCTTCACTCTGTAACAAACACACACACACACTTGTTGTTTTTGTTATTTTCCATACCTATGTTTGATTACCTTGTCTTACTATTTGTATATTATTTTGGGCGAGAACCACATATAAGCTGGGTTTCTTTTCTCACCTGCACACACACACACACTTCTCTTTTATTGATGGTATACCTTTGTTTTTGTACTGTTTTTATTGTGCGAATGAACTAAACTAAACTAACATTCTGGGCAGAACCATCACACTGGCGCCAGCTGAGTGGTTCTAGAGCAACAGGTTACCAGGCACTGGGTTGGACCATAGACTGTAAAAAATATGGACAAAGCGTTCCGCGGGTCTAACAGCCCGTCAGTCCTTGAATTGTACATCGCCATCTTTCTAGATCCGTTTGGGCCCAGCTGGCCCATTGGCTGGCCCAGACAACGAGGCGGGACTTCCCCCTTCTTCTCCGTTGGTTTTTATTTTGACTCAAGTGGTGGGGAATCCTGATCATAGACTGTAACGGTAGCCACGCCCCTCAGAACATGCGCGACTTTATGGTCATTTTTTTTATAAATGGGACCATACTTTTCCAAAAAGAATATTATGACATTAGAAATGAGACTTTAAACTAGTGACTGGAAGCATAAAGTATTCATGACCATGTTTATTAAGGTAATACAGTCTAGGTGAAGTTGGGCCCAAATACATGGACTTCTATGGGGCTATGGGTTTTTCTGGGTCCAATGACAGCGCCACGACATAGTGCCCTCTTCTCTCACACCTTTGCCTCATAGGGATGACGGGGAGCATTTGTTTAGCTGACCTCAGTGATCTAGATAGATGGAAGATATGGTTTAAGAAGATCGTACGGAAGATCGTATGGAAAAATGAACATACATCCTAAGAACTAGACTTCAAATTTGGAACAACTGGATAGTACATATTGCCCCACTGAGAGCAGTTTGTTTTTGTTCCACTCAGCAATACTGTAAAATACTTTCGTTTCTTGATTTTTGTCGTTGTCTTTCCTTTTTTTTCTGCCCACTCTTTCTTCTTTTCCTCCCTCTGAAATGTACACTCACTGAAGTGATAATGTTCACACTGAAATGTGTCCGGCGACACAGCAACCAAGTATGCAGAACACATGTACACACATTGAACACAACACAAAGAACATAAAGACAATTTACATAAAGACATGAAGACAAAGAGCAATATCCACCGCTTAGATTACCCCGAGGTCGACTG
>NC_139707.1:45044788-45093423 GCF_964188405.1 Protomyctophum parallelum | reverse complement strand
AAATGGCATTGTCTGGTCTAGTGTTGTCCGGGTGTGTCTGGAAAAGGTTTCTAACTGCCTGTAAGCCAGTGGCTGTATGTATGTTAGTGTAAAGGCTGTCAATATCTATGGTGAAAATGTATGTGTGTGGTGGCACGGCTATGGGCTTGATTTTTTCCAGGAAATCATATGTGTCTCTTAAATAACTGGCGTGTATGGTGGAGAGGGGGTTGAGGAAGTGGTCTATGTATTGTGCTATGTGGTAGGACTCACTGCTGCAGTCTGACACTATGGGTCTGCCGGGAGGCACCTCGAAGGGAATAGTCCAAGTCTGGGGATCCTTATGGATTTTGGGTAGTAGATAGAAAATCCTAGGTCTGGGGTTATCGGGTCCATAGAGGAAGTCGCGTTGTTTGGAGGTGATGTAGTTTTGGTGATAAAGTGTTGTAATGATTTGTCTGAGTTTGATCTGAGTCTGTGGTTGTATGCTGGCTGCTATGTGAGTGTAGTATCTAGTGTTGGAAAGTTGTCTGTTGGCTTCATATGTGTATTGGAAATTATCTAGAATGACTATTTTTGAACCTTTATCAGCTGGTTTAATAACTATTCGGGTGTTGTTCCGCAGTGTTGTGATGCTGTTCCGTTCGTCTGTGGTCAGGTTGTCAGGTCTGTCTGGTGGTGGGTGGTACTGATTAAGTGTATGGTTATCTAGCTGTATGAGGTCTCGTATCCTGCCGTCCACCTGGGAGAGTTTTGGCTCCCAAGTGGAGGGCAGGACAAAAGGTGTACGTCCGTCTGTCTGTGTGTTTTGAAAAAAGTCTATTAGTTTAAGTCTCCTATGGTATCTGTGTGTGTCCCTTCGAAGTGCCTCCCAATCTGTCCCTGTGGGTCGAGGAATGTAGGCGAGACCCCTCTCCAGCAACTGGGCTTCTGCGGCCGTGAGACGGACGGACCTGGACAGGTTCAACACATTGGAGTGGGGGTCAGGTGCTGGTCGGAGGGACTGAAGGGCTGTTGGACGTTGAGAGGAAGAGGAAGAGGGGGGAAGAATGGTGGTGGACGGTGTGGGAGAGGGGGGAGGGAGGGGGGAGGGGGGAGGAGGAGGAGGAGGAGGAGGAGGAGGAGAGGAGCCTGTTGGGAACAAGGCAGGTGCCAGAGGAAGGGGAGAGGTAGGGCAGGAATCCAGGCCTCGGCTCCTGTTTAGAGAAAATTTAGATGTGTGCACCAGTGGTTGAATATTTTGACTGCTGTGTTGTGTGTCCAGTGTATGTTGTCGGGTTCTGTGTGAAACTGCTCGGGGTCAACTGGTGGGATGTATGGGAAATGTGTGGAGATGTACTGGTTCATGAGTGTGAGGTTCTTTTTCTGTTTGACTGTTAGGAACTGGGAGAAGTTGATGAGGGGAATATGGATGGTGGCGTTTGGGAAGGTCCGTTGTGCCTCCTTGTGCATCCCATTAAGCTGCCTATAGGAGGTCTGGTCTGTATCATTGTCCTTGCAGTTGATGCCCACCGAGAGAATGACTTCTTCTACCCTGGGGTGAACCTCCGCCTTTTCCAAAACCTTGGTCAGGTGGTTGAAGGTCGCCCCAGGGTAGCTGTCTATCTGGAGGTCAGTGTGGTGTGATGGTGGAATTCTATTTAAGTTGGAGTCCCCCAAGATGGCCACCGGCTTATGGACCACAATGTTCCAGTCCAACACCTTTCTCTTTGGCCTGGCCTTGTGATATGTGGGTATGCAGGGAAGTGCTGGGGATGTAGGGGGTGGTGACATGGGTGGATGTGAGGCGCCAGTGGTGAGAGGCTGCGGGATCGGGTGGTTCTGAGAGGGTTCAGAGGGGCCTGTTTGGTCACGGTTGTTCCCGTATCGAGGCCTACTCATCATTACCCGGGATCTCAGGGTACCGATCCCGCGCTTCACACCGGCGCCTCCTGTGGGGGAAAGGGAAATGGAGTTTAATTCATTGGATAATGCTGGGATGTGCTGGGGAGTGGTGGGTGTGGTGGGAAGTACTGGTGAGGTGGGTTGGAGTGGGCTTGGGGCTGTGGATTCCTCACAAGTAGAGCACTCCCTGGGTTGGAAACGGGGGGAGGTTCCAGTGGTGGTGTGGGTATTCTTGGGTGTTGAGGAGGCAGAAGGAAGGGGATAGGGTGAGCTGCCCGCAACCTCCACATCCCGAACCCCGTTAGGGGGTCCGGGTGCAGAGGAGGCGGGCAGTGTTGAGTCCTCCGGGACCGGGGGGAGGGGGGTTGTGGGGGGCAACCGGGAGCTGGTCCTGTGGGGTTTTACTCTCTGTGGCTGGGGGGGCGCCAGAGCAAAGGCCTCTGGACGCCTCCCCAGGGACAGAGAGCAAATGGGTCTGGGTTGTGGGCGGGGGGCACTGGGGAGGACGGGTCGCTGGTCTGTGGGGGTTATGAGGAGGGGTGGGATGGTAGGCCGCCTGGTTATAGGGAGGGTGAGAAGGGGTGGGATGGAAGGTGTTGGGAGTAAGGCTGGTGGGGAAGTGTTCCTGCCTAGAGGAGGGGGGAACACTTGGGCTGGGGTCCTAGGGTGTGGGAGAAGGCCAGGCCGAGCACTAGCAGAGCTATTGGGAGGTTGTATGTATGTATGTATGTATGTACAGTATGTATGTATGTATGTATGTATGTATGTATGTATGTATGTATGTACAGTATGTATGTATGTATGTAAGAAATATATTTGTCAAAAACCTTCTGAATATTGTGCAGGACATGGTCCATGTGAACATACTCAAGATTAAAACATTTCATTCCTCATTTCTTCAGAATTGTCAACCAAACACAGCAAAACTCATATGGTGTGACTGTCCTGGCCTTGTTTCTCAAAGTAGGAACTTAAATAAAACTAAGGAAAAAAATGCTAAAATTCTTTAAAAAAATCCATAAATATAATATAGATGTCTATTTGTGAGCCTAATCTTTTCAAAGTCCAAGCATAATGTTTTCAGTCATTTCTGATCAAAAATATTTTGTCCCCCAAACCAAAATCATATTGTGTGACACCATTTTGGGAAATTTCAACAGGCAATTGTTTACACACCCATTGGGATAGAGAGGTACTTCTTCAGTAAGGCTGTTCAGCACTTGCATTACAATAGCATGACAGGTGTCTGTGGTGAATTATCATTTTAACATTTTCATAAAATACGATCTTGTTGGAACGCTGACAAATGCGACTCTTCCAAGTGTCTGTGGGTGTGACACCTTTTTCATTAAAAAAGCTTAAGGTATTAGATTTTTTGGTCATAATTACATGTAAATCTATGTTGCTTTGTTATAGCTAGCATGTTGTTAGCATGCTAATGTGTAGCTAGTAGCCTCAAGGTTATGTTAAGTGCAGAAAACGTAATATGGTGTGACACTTTATCATAATGGTGTGACTGTTTTCCTGTCACGCCATATGACTTTTTTGTCACACCATATGATACAAACTGTAATTTCCTACAGATATAGCAATAAATAACAAAGTCCCATGTTTCTTTTGTCCATTTAAACATTTGTTTTAAACATTTTCACCTAAAATCTGCAACTATCCACAATAAATTGTGTTTAATTTCGTTTTATTCAGTCATTGCCATGTTATTCAATGTTAAAGCAATTTTCCTGTTGCTGTTTTTCCTGAGTAATTGTTTAATCAATCTGTAAAGTTCAGTACTCACTAATAAGTAGGTTAAAACACAGTTTGCTTTGAAAAATGAAGATATGATCATACGGTGTGACACTAAATAATTTGGTGTGACGTTCCAAATAGTGAAAAAATCATACCTTTATTAATGATGAAACCATTAATGTTTATGGATTACATAGCAAATAGTCTAAGGAAGAGTCACAAATATTTGTGTAATTTTAGAGAAAGTTTTGTCACAATAAATGCAAAATATATTGAAAGACCGATAACATGGGCCTCACATTGAGTGTTGATTACGAAAATAATATACAGATTTAATACATTTTCACAAAACTATAGTGGACAGGTTAGTTATGATAAAGGACTTTGATAAAGTGAGCAACTTAAGAAAGTTGTACTCCATTTTCATTTTATAAACAATTATTGTCATGTCACACCATATGACGATTTTAGGCACAAGTACAACAAAATGCTGAATAAATTCTGATTCCAATAAAATATCTAAAAACAAAATATGTTTCCATAAAGATGAGAGTGAGTAGAACAAAAGTAAATCATTTTTATTCCTGTTATTTAAAGGTTTTAAAAAAACACTTTTTTTGGGGTGTCAGTATGTACAGTATGTATGTATGTATGTATGTATGTATTTGGTTAGAATGGGTAGGGTTTAAAAAAAGGCAAGAATTTGCTCTGGTGCACTGGCCTAAAAGTGGGTCCTTAAAAACTGCTAAAACGTCTGAAATGTATGTATGTAGGTATGTATGTGTGTGTGTATTTTAAAAGGGGGGGGCCTTTTTGGTAAAAATCCCTGCCCGCAATACCTTCATATATTTAAAATGAGTCCAAAATAGGGTTACCAGTGAAGGGCCAACTGCCTATTCACTGGGGACTATGCAAGGCAGAGGCGTCCACCCCCCTATATGTATGTATGTATGTATGTATGTATGTACATACAGTATGTATGTACAGTATGTATGTATGTACAGTATGTATGTATGTATGTATGTATGTATGTATTTGGTTAAAATGGGTAGGGTTTAAAAAAGGCAAAAGCTTGCTCTGGTGCACTGGCCTAAAAGAGTGTCCTTAAAAACTGCTTCAACTTCTAAAATGTATGTATGTATGTATGTATGTATGTATGTATGTATGTATGTATGTATGTATGTATGTATGTATGTATGTATGCATGTTAAAAAGGGGGCTTTTTTCGTAAAATCCCAACCCAACCCTTCATATATTTAAAAAGAATACCAAAATAGGGTTACCAGTGTCGTATAATTCCATGAACCAAAAAGTACTATTATCAACAAGTCTCATCAAACTACTTTGAGATACATGGTTTCCTCTGTAAACTCAGAGGAATGTGTTTACATTTCACACCAGGATCCGAAGCTATTGTTCTCACTATGTTTGAAGCTCGCTACCATGGAGTGAAGTCACCAGCTGCCCATTTCTCCACTTTGTCACTAAAACTCTTACTGATTTAAAACTATTCCACAGTTAATTCTGTTCTGTTCCATTTCAGTTCCGTTATATTTAACTATGTTCATTAGAGTGTTCAGTTTCATCTAGGACCGGTTATGTTTTAACTACAATTTGCCATTGTATCTTTAAAGTAGTCATCTGTTGCTTTAGTGCAAGTTAAAACTAATTTCAGTGTCGCTGCCAGAGAGGCCCGCCTCTGTAACCCTGTAAACATGAATAAGCTAGTAGCCCAGATTTCATTGGTCAAAAGAGTCAGGAAGTGCCTAGTTCATCTACTGGAGAGGAGGGATCAGATCTGAAGTATATAACACCTTGTATTTCTTGTGAACGAGGCTGTTCGAACGAGTCTTCATTTGGCTCCCACTAGGCTGGTTGGAACAGACGATCGGCATGTACCTTTGAGACATGCTTGCTTTGTAGCGATTGAATCTCTTGTGTTTTACCAAATAAACGCTGAGATCTGGAGAAACCTTTGTCCTGCCTTTCTTCTTCACTCCTCATGCGGACGACACACACATCGGTGATTTTATACAACACCAGTGAAGGGCAACATGCCTATTCACTGGGGTCTATGCAAGGCAGAGGCGTCCACCCCCCTGAGTCCAAGTTAGACTAGACCGCATACCAATACATGCATACATGCATGTATGTATGTATGCATGCATGTATGTATGCTTTGTATGGAAATGTCTCTGAACTTTCATCCTTTTCCTTTTGTCGACCACATGCTCTAAAAACAAAATGGCGCTATAAAAACATGGTTCTTTGGCTCGTTATCATAGGGGAAAAGTTTTGGTGCTTTATAGCACCACCTATCTTTAACACACAGAATGCGGGACACGTGGTGTTACGTGGTTCGAATCCCGGGGGTCTTGTGTGTATTTTCAGAACGTAATGGTGGCGCCCATAGAGACTCCGGAATGGGACTTCCGGAGTGTCTCGTTGTATGCACATGTTAGTGTGGAGGAGAGCAACCAGACTATAGTGATTGTAAAACTTTATTATTCATCATAATTGCAGAAATAAGACCGCAATGGACGCGTCGGGGACGTCATCGACCCAGTTCTAATGAACTTCTCCGCGTCCTAAACGGTTTATATACGGCAGAGTTACAGGGGTGTTAGACAACGTGTTGCAAACTGAATAAAAAAGCCAATTACTGACGAACGGTATAGATGGATCAATGTGTTATTTTTTTCCTCATGAAAGTACTGTAGACATTCAGGGCTTTTCATTCAGTCTGCCTGTCAATGTCTGTGACACAAAACTGTGAATGTCTCAGCTTTCTGTTAAAAAACACCACTTTTAGACAAAAGTAGGTGTTACAGAAAGGTCAATAACTCCAGAATGGAAGATTGTAAAATCATTTTTTTTCTTTCTTTTTGTTTGCTGTACATGGGGCCTTGGAAAAAGTCCTTCAGCATTCTGTGTTAAAATGTGCTACTATACAGTAGCACTGGCACCACAACCATAACAAATGACTTTTAAATGGACTGTCATATCTGTGTGGCTTTCACACTAAACGATTGATCGCCGACGAGGCATCACACACTGCGAGAGTTCACCAAGATGCGATCCAGACCCCATACATAATAGACTACTGTACAATCACTACATTGTTTGTTTTTAATTCATTTTGACATCTCACCCACGTGCAGGTGCAGGATGCCGTGATACACAATCAAGTCTTCAATCAATCAATCAATCAATAAGAAAAGCTCAGAGGAAACAGTGAACGTCCCCCCCATCTCCTCTATTTGTGGAGATGTCATTGTTGTCAACGTTCTGAAGCATAAACTAGAGATATTTAAAGCTTAGGGATGTTTGGATCTGTTTGAGACGTTGGGTTGATAGTTTTTTCTTCTGATAGGCAGCAAACTGTGTTCCCCCCAGATCAGCCTGATTTAGACACACCATGTTGTTTGTATAGTGTGCCCTGCTCAGTGCTGTAATAGAGTAGTTAATGTACTCAAGTACTGTACTCTACTGTACTGTACATTTTTTCACCCAGTATTTACAATTTGTAATGCTTCTACCCCACTACATCTCAGAGGAGAATGTTGTACATTTACTCCTTAATGGCCAAAATCATGTATAGGGTTGACATGGTAATTGTATGTTTTGTAGTAATAAAAAATAAAACTACAGTAAAGGCACTGCAATCTGTAAAGTAGAAAACAAAACGTGCTTATTACTTGCCATGTCAAGAGTATCTCGTCTTCCTCATATGAGCCTGTCATGTCAATGACAGCACTCTGAATAAAGTGGAGTAAATTGCACCGCATGTTGTAAGATTATGTGTCAATTTCAGACAGATAGTTCCTTCAAACCCTTCATTCAAAACAGCACTAAAAGAAAAACAACCTCATCTCAAAATAGATGTTTCCAGCTGAGGTCGAGTCAGGATGGTTAAAGCCATAGAAAAAATATGGACAAAGCGTTCCCCGGGTCTAACATTAACGTAAAATGAAGCCTGTCAGTCCTTGAATTGTACATCGCCATCTTTCTAGATCCGTTTGGGCCCAGCTGGCCATTGGCTGGCTCCGTTTTGGCCCAGCTGGCCCATTGGCTGGCCCAGACAACGAGGCGGGACTTCCCCCCCTTCTTCTCCGTTGGTTTTTATTTTGACTCGAGTGGGTGGGGGATCCCGATCATAGACTGTAACGGTAGCCACGCCCCTCAGAACATACGCGACTTCATGGTCATTTTTTTTATAAATGGGACCATAATTTTCCAAAAAGAATATTATGACATTAGAAATGAGACTTTAAACTAGTGACTGGAAGCAGAAAGTATTCATGACCATGTTTATTAAGGTAATACAGTCTAGGTGAAGTTGGGCCCAAATACATGGACTTCTATGGGGCTATGGGGTTTTTTTGGGCCCAATGACAGCGCCACAACAGGCCATTATATGAACTTTCAGGAAATCCCGATTTCCTGAGTAGCTTCACAAAATATCTGTCTGACTGCCCCCCTGGTTAAAGCCCATTATTTAATGCTATACGCTTAACGCCATTGCCGTAGATCAGAGGGTTCCCAGCCACCAGTACGACATGTGCCACTGGTACGTGAGAGGGGAATTCCATTTGAAAACACGACATAGAACACCAGACCTCAGACCTGATGGCCGTTGCACGTAGAGAGCGCAATCAACCCATTGGAATGGAAACGCCTGCCTTTCAGGCTGCCCTGCAGCCTTTGTATCCTACTCACGTACGTCTCTTTGAAATCGCTTTTGATTGGGGGGGGGGGGGGGGAACCGACGACGCTCCGGGGACGAGGACGACACATCAAACGGCGGCGAAAAGTCGACACGTCGTACGTTCACCGTCAGTCACTGACTGATTTATAAACGGCTTAGAGTCCTTGTTACCTCCATGGTGCGTAGCATAACCGTCCAATCCTTAACATCTTTTAGGGCTGTCCCCGACTAAGGATTTGTATAGTCGACTGATAGATGAATACATTTGCTGAGCAAAAAAAAAAAAAAAAGAAAAAAAGATTATTATTATTATTATTTTTGGCCCCAAATTATTTTTATATAAAAATACAATATTTACAAAAATATACAAAAATATTGTATTATTCCACTAGGTCTGTGGGGGACAAACACATTTGAACATTCTGACTGTTCAAATCTCCAATGTGCATGTGGAGTGTGTCTGCCTGTGTGGCAATGTGCCACTGCCTGTGACTTGAATCGCACAGTGAACAACTGAGAGGCTTGTCATTAGCCAGATTGAGCACAGCAGGTGAGATTGAGATTCTGGAGTCTATCAGGCCAGCGCACTGTGCGATTGTTGTTTTTTGCTCAGTCGACTAAAGGCCTATTCATAGTCTGGATTTTCGGTGGTAAGGTGACCACCGCTCCGGTGGTGAGCTGACCACCGGAGCTGAAATAACGTTGAGCGGTGGTGAGTAAAAACAGAGAGAAGGGCTGGAGCGGTGGCGGTGGTTTGCTCTTCACCGCGGCTCGTGACGTCATGTTGTAGTTCGGTGGTCACCCCACCACCGTAAATCCAGACTATGCATGAGCCTTAAGAGGTGGTCAGTCGACTGAGACCCGTTCCGATCGATTAGCCGACTATTCGACTAATCGAGGTCAGCCCTAGCATCTTTACCGTTTATGCATGCTCTGCGGGCAGCAGCAACCACCTGTAGGCTATCTTGTCACGATTGCGCTAATGAAACCAAACGCATGGTGACGGACGGCACAATTTATTATATCATTTATTATTCATTATATTATTTCATGTCAAAATGAAAAGATGATGTTAAAAGGTAAAGTAATGCCTAATGTGTCACTCCCACTTCCACATGTCCAAAGCAATTTATGAAAAAAGACATAAGCCTAACCCATCATTGTTGATAATGATATAGAACACCATTTAGGTCAATGATACATAGGCTAACAATAATAGGCCTATAGCAGCAGGTATAGCTGCTAATTAGGCTGTCTTCCGTGAGAACGTTAGTTTTGGTAGGATGGCGCGCCAAGCTCTGCTTTTTAAACAGCGTATAGTGCCCTCAACACCAAGGACTTCTCAGCAGAACCTTTTTCCCTGTGTGACCTTTAGGTCCTTGACATTTCAAACAATGCACTCAGCCAGAGAGAGAACCTTTCCTCATGTCATATTTATCCAACCTCCACCAGTCATGATGTGCACTGAATGTAAACACACTTCATAACTATATGAATTAGGAGTGCTTTAACGGTATAATCTGGTGATGTCCCTGACATTCAAATTCAATCTGCGGTTATACATTAGGTGGCCGGCTGCTCCCATCTTTAACCCATTCTGAACGAGAACCCATTTTGGTGTTGGCATCATGTCATGCTTTAGCTATTGAAAAATAGCAGATCTACAAGCTCATAGCGCGCCACCGAGTGGCGCGCTACGAGCTTGTAGGTCTGCTATTTTTGAAAAATCAAAGAACTGACATTTTTTTTAGAATCTGATCTCAGGTCAGAATGGGTTCATCAGACCAGTGTGTGTCCAGTGGAAACCTCGTATGAATCTGATCTCAGGTCAGAATGGGTTAAACCGATGAAGACCTGCCTGCCGCCTGGACTTCGTGACACTCAGGGCTTGACTGGGACAAATATTCGGCCCGGTCATTTTCACGTGAATTTGGACCCAGACCGGCCCACCACAACCAGCACGCAGATAGCAGAAACTCTACCGCCAAAAAAAACAAGCCCTAATAATACCACCACTTTTACAGAACAACATAAATGATAACAAACCAACAGACAACTACACAACCCTTTGTAGAGGGTTTATTTGTCACTCACTGATATACAGGTACAGTGACATTATCATGATGGCAGAATGGCAGAACACCCGAACCTTTCCTGGTGGCCTGCCGCCCATTGGCCTGCCTGCCTGTCCATTTTTTTTTTTTATCATGGCGGCCTTCTACGCTCGCGGCCCACCGGGAATATGACCGGCACGTCCTGTGGCCAGTCCAGCCCTGTCGTGACAGAGCGTTGCAAACTCCAATTGAGCAGACGTACTCGGCACTGTTTGAGTTATGCCCCTTGAATCAAGACACAGTTTGACATTTGGTCACATTTGTCTCAAGAAGTCACGGTGACCTTTGGGAGTGAGACAGCGCCGTGTAGACCTAAAGCCCAGAATCATATATGCGAATTTCAATCATAACCAAGGGGTTTATTTTCCCCGCATAGGCCTTTAGTGTTTCATGATTTTATTCAGGAATTAGGTCTGCCGTTAACGGCCTCAGAGAGTTTAATGTTTTGTTCTACGACATAAATTACACACATTAATTTAATATCACTGACGGGCATACTTAGTTTAGACTAGTCATTGGTTAGACATAAGGTTGGTGAGGGGTGTGTTAACCCCTGGGCTACAATTAACGGAAAAAACGGATTATTGCTAAAAATACAAACCTCCCGTTCACGGAATTAACGGAATGACAATCAATATCAGTTATCGGGGGTTCAACAGAGCAAAAATTAATATTTTTTCGCTAATATCACTAATGTTGGATGTAATTTACCAAAAAACGTCCGAAATCCGCGTGATCGTGCGCTATCGTGCACGCGCGCCGTCTCTATGTGTGTCGCTGTAAAAAATGTGAAGATTCGTCTATTTTGGCCAAAATCAGCATAATGGTGCGTTCCCGCCATCTGGTGGCAATTCGAGAGAATACACTAGCAATGAAAAAAAAAAAAAAAAAAAAAAACATCTGTTCAAACCACCAGATCTTTCTTGTATGTTAAAACGATGAATTAAAAATATGGCAATTTGTTACCCAAACAAAAAAATTGGGATTTGCAGTCCAAGGGTTAAGACGACCGGATTGAGGTTGGTGAGGGGTGCGTTAAGACGACCAGATTAAGGTTGGTGAGGGGTGCGTTAAAACGACCGGATTAAGGTTGGTGAGGGGTGCGTTAAAACGACCGGATTAAGGTTGGTGAGGGGTGCATTAAAACGACCAGATTAAGGTTGGTGAGGGGTGCGTTAAAACGACCGGATTAAGGTTGGTGAGGGGTGCGTTAAAACGACCGGATTAAGGTTGGTGAGGGGTGCGTTAAAACGACCGGATTAAGGTTGGTGAGGGGTGCGTTAAAACGACCGGATTAAGGTTGGTGAGGGGTGTGTTAAGACGACCGGATTAAGGTTGGTGAGGGGTGCGTTAAAACGACCGGATTAAGGTTGGTGAGGGGTGCGTTAAGACGACCGGATTAAGGTTGGTGAGGGGTGCGTTAAGACGACCGGATTAAGGTTGGTGAGGGGTGCGTTAAAACGACCAGATTAAGGTTGGTGAGGGGTGCGTTAAAACGACCAGATTAAGGTTGGTGAGGGGTGCGTTAAGACGACCGGATTAAGGTTGGTGAGGGGTGCGTTAAAACGACCGGATTGAGGTTGGTGAGGGGTGCGTTAAGACGACCAGATTAAGGTTGGTGAGGGGTGCGTTAAAACGACCGGATTAAGGTTGGTGAGGGGTGCGTTAAAACGACCGGATTAAGGTTGGTGAGGGGTGTGTTAAAACGACCGGATTAAGGTTGGTGAGGGGTGCGTTAAAACGACCGGATTAAGGTTGGTGAGGGGTGCGTTAAGACGACCGGATTAAGGTTGGTGAGGGGTGTGTTAAAACGACCGGATTAAGGTTGGTGAGGGGTGTGTTATAACGACCGGATTAAGGTTGGTGAGGGGTGCGTTAAGACGACCGGATTAAGGTTGGTGAGGGGTGCGTTAAGACGACCGGATTAAGGTTGGTGAGGGGTGCGTTAAAACGACCGGATTAAGGTTGGTGAGGGGTGTGTTAAAACGACCGGATTAAGGTTGGTGAGGGGTGCGTTAAGACGACCGGATTAAGGTTGGTGAGGGGTGCGTTAAGACGACCGGATTAAGGTTGGTGAGGGGTGCGTTAAGACGACCGGATTAAGGTTGGTGAGGGGTGCGTTAAGGGTTGGGATAGGGTTAAGGTGTGGTTTAGGTGTGCTGCCCCGTGGGAGGTTAGGTTTAGGGTGAGGGTTTGAGATAGGTTGTAGGACTGGTCTAACCAATGACTAGTATCTTCGATTTGTGTATAATTGTTGTTAAAGGGCAATTCTGGACACTGTATTTTGCCCGTAAACCTCAAGTTTAGCGGGCATATACCGTAATATCACTAATATACAGGTGTGATGGTACAAATCGGGAGTTTACCGTAGTTTGTTGGAAAGTTTAACAGGAGTTTCCTGTAATAATATACATAATAATACGTAATAATATACATTCCATGCTTTTTGTGCAGTGCTTTCTTATGTCCACTCTTTGTCTTTCCCTGTTTCAACTCTTCCTGTAGCTATAAATGTTGAGAGGCTGGCACAAAAAGAAACAAATAATAATATCACTCATTCTTTTACACCTGTAATGCTGTGATGTGACAACGTTGATTCTGATTGGGAAACAAAGCGTGTGACTATCAAACGTCTTTGAGTTACACGTTCCAAATGATATGAAAGAAGGTGTAAAACATTACAAGTTAAGGCAGACAAACTGCACTCTCATTCCCACTCATTTATATGACTCGCATCACAATAGGAAAAAAATGAATTTTCTTACAACGCTCTGAATATTGCTTTCTATTGCGATGCGATCCAAATAACCATGAAGTCTTGGTTTGCTACAGAGCAAAAATGTCTTAATTTATTCAATACTTTCAAGTTTATTTATTTTTTATTCTTTTATACAGACATATTGATGAGCCCTGTGCAATGTGTTAATCCATTCTGGGCGGGAACCCCTGTTGGTGTTGGCATCATGTTATGCTTTAGCTATTGAAAAATAGCAGATCTACAAGCTCATAGCGCGCCACCGAGTGGCGCGCTACGAGCTTGTAGGTCTGCTATTTTTTTTGAAAAATCGAAGAACGACTGACATATAGAAACATAGCCTTTTCAGAATCTGATCTCAGGTCAGAATGTGTTAATTCTCACACGCCTCTTCCTTCCATCACATGTTTACCGTGTGTTTCTTTTGCTATTGTTCTATGCCTCCCCTGCCGTTTGATCTTCGACCGTACGTACGGTATAACACAAGCAGCCTCTGGGCTGCACAGCCCGGGGCTTAATCCATTCTGACCTGAGATCAGATTCGTACGAGGTTTCCACTGGACACACACTGGTCTGATGAACCCATTCTGACCTGAGATCAGATTCTAACAATGTCGGTCGTTCTTCGATTTTTCAAAAAATAGCAGACCTACAAGCTCGTAGATCTGCTATTTTTCAATAGCTAAAGCATAACATGATGCCGACACCAAAATGGGTTCCCGTTCAGAATGGGTTAAAGGAACTGCCCATGTGCTATACTTTGAACTCCAGCAACGTGCCTGTCTCTACTGTACCATATGGACTATGGACTGTATATGGATGCAAGGACCTGTCTGTTCCAGGCCGTCTATATCTACTGCGTGCGTGCGTGCGTGCATGCGTGTGTGCGTGCGTGCGTGCGTGCGTTGCGTGCGTGCGTGCGTGCGTCCAAGAAGACAAATGAAACGGGAGCACTGCTCTGTGCGAACAGCTATACAGGAGAGTATGATTGATGCTTCACATGTTGTGGTCACTTTCAATGACGTTAGGAGCTACAATTAGGGCTCTACGCTCGGGTGTCTGAAGACTGCATGGGCTCTCCACCCATGGTTACGTCATGGTCTGTGTCATGGTGAGCACAGCCCTACTGCTGCAGTGGTTCCCAAACTTTTTTCATGTCAAGGACCCCCAAATCGACATTTATTTAGGAAACCCCATTAGAAAATATATTCCAGCCCAGGCGGTGGCGTAACCGTCTGGGCACCCGACTGGTAATCCAGTCGCAGTGTGCCGCGGGTTCGACTCCCGAGCCCGACACGGCCTTTACTGCATGTCTTCCCCCATCTCTCTCCCGTTTCCTGTCAGCCTACTGTCTGTCCCTTCAAAAACTAATAAAAGGCGTAAGCCGCAAAAAAATATCTTAAAAAAAAAATATATATATATATTCCAGAGACCAGTGATTCTCAACACGTTTAAATTCAAGGACCCCCAGTTTGACATGCATTTTAGTTCTACTGTCAGTGTTACAGTATTACTACGGTATTATCAGTGCACGACACTCACTCAATGTTGCAATTTAAGCTCTTCCGGTTTATTGATCAACTTTGATGACGGTTCTTACCGTGAAAAAGTGGACTCATTTAAACACCTCGGTGTCACGATGGATCCGGAACTTTCTTTTAAACTTCATATTGATCCAACAGTTAAAACAGACCTATTGGGCAGCCTCTGTGCTCACTCTACCCCGTCCATCAACCGTTTCTCTTTTGAAGTGAGGAAAATAATCATTTCTCAAATTTAACCAGAAATGCAATCATTGAAGGGAAAGCCAGATTTCTACAGAGATCAATTATTTAGTTCAGGTCTAAAGCATAGATATCAAACTAGACAGGTAAAGCTCAGGGTATTTGGAACTTCCAAAACCAAAGACAGAAACACTTTAAAAAGTCTGTTATTTATATAGAGCCACCCAACAGTGGAACTCATTATCATAAAACAAATCAAAAGTAAAAAACAAAAACATTATTGGGAGAGGTCATACAATTGGACTGATGTGCTTTTCAATAATACAAATAAATGGAACTCCGGAAAACAACCTTCATTTGCCTTCAACCTTCAATCTGCCGTCGACTTCATTCTCCGTATTTCTGCCTAAGTATTTAAGTCAAGTCTTATGGGTCTGTTTATGGGCTATAGAGGAGAGAAAAGCACTCCTCTACTTCTCTGCATCTCAAGAGGCCGTCCTCTTAATACATTCTGACACCAGCATGCAGCCTTAACCCATTCTGACCTGAGATCAGATTCATACGAGGTTTCCACTGGACACACACTGGTTTGATGAACCCATTCTGACCCGATATCAGATTCTAAAAATGTCAGTCGTTCTTCGATTTTTCAAAAATAGCAGACCTATGAGCTTGTAGATCTGCTATTTTTCAATAGCTAAAGCATAACATGATGCTAACACCAAAATGGGTCCCCGTTCAGAATGGGTTAAATCAGGCTTAAAATGCTAAAGACATATTTTTTGTAATTGTCTTTTCTGAACCTTTATTGGATAGACACAGAGAGACAGGAACCATGGAGAGATGGTAGCTGGAGAGTGACAAGAGAGAGAATGGTCATTCCAGCTGGGAATGGAACCAGGGACTCAATGTCAGACATCTGAGGCCATCTGGTATACAAGCCTGCAGTAGTTATCCAACTGAGAAGGTTGTATCTGTCACCTTGCTTCGGAAATATGTTAGAATTGATGATTGATGTCCTTTACTCCTTTATCATTGCCTATATAGTATATATGTGACCAAATTTGACTGAGGGACTGCCATTGGATTTTTTTTAAAGTTTGTTTTTTCATGTCATATGAAAACAGGGAATCATATAGACCGATTCCGTACCGGTTTCATGGTCGCAGCCTACGTATTTCCTGTAGGCGGACTCGACGTAGCTGCGGGGGTAAAACCCTCACCAGGCGCACCTCTTCCACTACAGTGAACGGCAGAGTGACTGATGTTAGTTTGCCTCAAACTTTACTCCTTTACCTGCTTTTTTAACATTACAAAGATGTCCAGAACATCGAGATGAACCTGTGTAGTTTATGGCTGCTCCAACAGTAGTGGCAACATAACAAATAAAATAAAACGGAATGTCTAATATCCACCGCGATGGCTGAGACCAGAGCCATTGAGTAATGGTTGAGACAAAGCAGTGAAGAAGCCTGCAAGATACATAATTTCAGTCTTACCCAATACCCAATCTTTCTGTTTTATGAACACAAGGCTGCTGTATTTTATACCGCATACTAAGCATTTAAAGTATGAGGTATAAATTACAGCAGCCTTGTGTTAATAAAACAGAAATATTTGGTATTTGGTATTGGTTAAGACTGGCGTTATGTATCTTTCACTGCTTCGTCTCAACCATTACTCAATGGCTCTGGTCTCAGCCATCGCGGTGGATATTAGACATTCCGTTTTTATTTTATTTTTATGTTGCCACTACTGTTGGAGCAGCCATAAACTACACAGGTTCATCTCGATGTTCTGGGCATCTTTGTAATGTTAGTGTTAGTAAAAAAGCAGGTAAAGGAGTAAAGTTTGAGGCAAACTAACATCAGTCACTCTGCCGTTCACTGTAGTGGAAGAGGTGCGCCTGGTGAGGGTTTTACTCCCACAGCTATGTCGAGTCCGCCTACAGGAAATACGTAGGCTGCGACCATGAGACCCGCTACGGAATCGGTCTATAGCTTCAAATTGACATATTGGTTGTTCAGTTTGACCCACCAGTTTTGGAGATATGTCTTATAGAGTAATGTCTTGCAGAGAAACAGCGAGTTGAGAAAACAGGCTTGAAAGGTTCAATTACACCTATCTACATGTTCAAGCATTGTTCAAGCATTTACATGTCGATTTCAGCTCTGACACTTATTTCAGACATGCTCTAGTATGTGAAGAGTCTGCCTGTGCTATTAACTCATTTTTGGGGAAGAAAGAAAAACGTTTTTCTCCTCTGGTGAAAATCTGGAATTTGCGCGATCTGGGCGATCTGGTCACATTATCTTGTAGGCCTGCTATCCGTTATGTTCACAAGCATAGTCCAAGTTAAGACACATGAGTAACCGATCATGTCATGACAAATTGTTTCCCTTTCCCCTACGGTAACTGCATTTAAAAATAAAAAAAACGGAGGCCCTTCTGCCACACGTCAGTTATCTAATAAGCCACAATTCACCTCCACCACCCCCCCCCCCCCCCCCAACAACACTACTTAACACACAACCCACATTATGCAAATGAGCCAAAGAATCATATAGCTGAGATGTCAATCTGCAGGGATCTCATTACTTACTGTATATATTCTTGGACACTGACCACAGTCTCTATGAATTATGATGAGGAGTCCAAGACAGCCCATGTGAGAGAGTGTGTGTGTGTGTGTGTGTGTGTGTGTGTGTGTGTGTGTGTGGAACCGGGCCCAATGTGGCGTACTGTACACACACCATGTGGCGCTCAAACTTTATTGTTGGCCTCAGTGACACTGTCCCTGTGTTTAGGGATATTACATACATTACATTTATAACGTATTACATACATTACATTAGGGATGCACCGAAAGGGAAACTGTTGGCCGAAACCGAATATAGGAAACAGTTGGCCGAAAACCGAATGCCAAATATCTGAATATGATTAATATTATATATATTTTTTTTCCTATACCATTGCTGTCATGGCCGTACCTTAACCCATTCTGACCTGAGATCAGATTCATACAAGGTTTCCACTGGACACACACTGGTCTGATTAACCCATTCTGACCTGAGATCAGATTCTAAAAATGTCAGTCGTTCTTCGATTAAAAAAAAATAGCAGACCTACAAGCTCGTATCGCGCCACTCGGTGGCGCGATACGAGCTTGTAATAATCACTATTATAGGACCATAAAACATTTATTCAGCTCTTTTGAATGCATTCATTGCATACACTCATTCAAGTGATATATTTTCTGCCTATTCGGGCCGAAACCGAATAGGCCGAAAATGCATTTTTAGCCATTTTCTGCCGAATATTTTCTGCGGCCGAATATTCGGTGCATCACTACTATAATATATATATAATATATAGATATGGATGAGTTAATCAGCTCTCGCCTTAGGACCACAAGGTCGTGGATTCGATCCCAGGCAACGACCATCTCAGCGTATGAGTTAGCATGGCTTTACATGTGTGTGCATGGAAAGTTGTGCGGTACGCCTCTAGGTCTGGGAGCTGATGTTACAGTATCGTATAGGTGCTGTTAACCCTTGGGCTACAATTCACGGAAAAAACGGAATTAATCGAAAAATCTAAACCTCCCGTTAACGGAAAAAACGGAATGACAATCAATATCAGTTATCGCGGGGTCAAAAGAGCAAAAATGTATATTTTTTCGCTAATATCACTAATGTTGGATGTAATTTACCAAAAAACGGCCGAAATCCGCGTGATCGTGCGCTATCGTGCACGCGCGCCGTCTCTATGTGCGTCGCTGTAAAAAATGTGATATTTTGCGATCTTTTGGGGTTGATTTGAGGTCAATTTGACTTAGTTATGAAAAATATAGCATTAGCTTAGCAATCCGGACCAGCCAAGCTATTGACTAGGGTCAAAATACTACAGGTTGTTGTTGATCGTTGAACCGGAAGTGACTTAGGAAGATCTGTCTATTTTAGCCAAAATCAGCATAATGATGCTTTCCCGCCATCTGGTGGCGAATCGAGAGAATACATTTGCAATGAATGAAAAAAGAAAAACATCTCTTCAATCCACCAGATCTTTCTTGTATGTTAAAACGATGAATTAAAAATATGCCAATTTGTTACCCAAACCAAAAAATTGGGACTGGTAGTCTAAGGGTTAAGTGGCTCCACCTCAGCAATGCATTTGCGAAAAGGGGACAGACTCCTGCTTTCTCACACTATAGAGCGTCACAGTCCCGCCCCTCGGGCCCTGTCATGACGACGCCAGGCCCAGGAAATGAATCCCAATGCATTTTTCCCATAGACATTTCAAAAGGTATTTATTTAAAGACGGTTACGCCGCGGACAAAGCCAACTCCAGTTGTGACAAATCATGACAATAAACACAATATTTTGGACCAAACAAACAAAAGAAGAAAAACAACCAAAAAAAGTGTTGTAACCTGCCGTTTTTTTTCTACTTTCTAATTCTTTGTTTGGCCCCAAAACATTGCGTTTATTGTCATGATTTGTCACGACAAGAGTTGGCTTTGTCCGCGGCGTAACAGTCTCTAAATAAATACTTTTTGAAAAGTCTATGAGGGGAAAATGAACGGAGAATCATTTCCTGGGCCCTGGTAGGGGGCGGGACTGCGACGCTCTATTGTGTGGTCAATGTCTTACTGGGCAAACATTACTACTCCAGCAAGTGTGGAGAAAAAGCTAAAGTGATGACCTAGAAAGGACGACCAGCTGGGAGACAGACAGTCAGCTTAAGGACTCCACTGTGCAGAGCCACACACTTCAGCAGCATCATGTGAGCAACGAGAAAAAAGGCCAAATTGAATCTTATTTGCAAAGCAGAGACATAATTAGCCAACAGAGGTATTTCGTGTGGCCCGCTATTATGCAAATGCTTCAATCTAAATTGTGCTGGGACCGCCTTTCGATGAATAATGCATGCGTTGCAATTTGGAGTATTTCTGAAACCAATGTTCACAGAAAATGTACTGCCAACTTTTTCCTGAGGGGAAATAACAATAAACAATAAAAAGGATTGGCAAGAGAATGTTCTTAGCGCTGCCTTTTGGTGATGGCATGATGTTATGCTTTAGCTATTGAAAAATAGCAGACCTACAAGCTCGTAGCGCGCCACCGAGTGGCGCGCTACGAGCTTGTAGGTCTGATATTTTTGAAAATTCGAAGAACCATTGACATAGAAACATAGCTTTATCAGAAAACTGTCAGGATGTAGAAGACATTTTTTAGAATCTGATCTCAGGTCAAAATGGGTTAAATGAACGCATGTGATCACAGATTGTCTCACAACCTTTTCAGGTACTTTTAGTTTGTATACCTTTAGACCTGCATTTGGTTTTCATCAGTGAAAAATGGGTAGTCGACGAACATTTTTCGTCGACTCAAGTTTTTAGCCAACAAAATGAACACCGCGATGAGTAGCTGCATGCAGGTCTAAAGTGCTGAATTGTGGGTAGTATATGATTGAATCATGAGCGGATTCAAACTAAGGAAGGTCAACGGATGACTCAAAAGCTGCTCTGAAACTGCTTACAGGCAATGTTATCTGCAATACTTACACTACAGTATACTATATAATGTATGTCCTCCAACCAAACAGAGCAAACCCTTCCTTGTTTTGGTCTGAAGCAAGATTATCATATTGTTTCAAACATATAGCGATTGTAAAAATAAATAAAAAAGAATCCCTGATCTTTGACTTTTATATTTTCTAATGCACTACTATGCATTAATGAGTCCGATTGGTCAGAGTTGCACACATACTAGCAGAGAGTGGGAGGATGCTGCTGTTTTCTCCAGATATAACCTCTGGCTCTGAACCCAGCCTCTCCAGGAATCACTGGACTCTGACCACTGTTTATCGAGTGGTGCTTATAATGAATGGCAGTAGACCGTCCCTCTCTACGTACATTATGCTATCCATTATTCATGATTAATAAATAAAACAAGGCAAGGCATCGACGATTCCGCCGGCCGGCTCGCCGACGACGAGAGCCTGAAGTCCGGAGCCAGGATTTAGAGTCCTATAGCGGCCCGCGGCTGTGACAGGAACAGCAACAATGTGGGAACAACGCGTGGCGCGGCGCTAGCGGCTGGCGTCGCTAGCTATAGGCTATTACTCTGGCGCGGCTAGGACCCTCCGCCGCGCGGCCCTCGAGTGTCAGCCGTGTTTGTTCCGATGCCATTCTCTGACGCGGCGGGCGGACTAATGTGGGCTTTAGTACTTTGATGCCCGCGGCCGCGGTTCCCATGACAGCATGACGCGTGATGTCGGGTTTATAAAATATTCTCTCCCTCTCTCTCTCTGGCACTCCAGGTGACAAGCGGGGGACACAATGAGAGGATGCAGAAGGGAAATCATGTCAATGTAGCTAACTGTTAGGACGAGAGAGGGAGGGGGGGGGGGCTGGTGAGCGTACCAGACACAATTGGAACGGTGATGCTCTCTCTCTCTCTCTCGCTCACGTTGTGTCTGTCATTTGGGTGACAGAGTGTGTGTGTGTGAGTGTGAGTGTGTGCGCGCGACTGTGTGTGCGTGCGTGCGCGCACGTGCGTGACACAAGAGTGACATCGTAGAGCCGAGCTTGTTATCTCTGAACTAACCGCGTCTTCACAAACATGAGCCGTCACGCCGCTCAAAGAGACTACAGCAGTGTGGTACTGTACTCTACTGTACTGTACTGTACCGCAGAGACAGATTTCAGTTCAAGGGCACCGCGATCACTTCTCGTCAATGACGTTCGTGTGAACCCTGTATGTACCGTTCATCATTCTGCCGTGAATTAATACACGTTTGCAATTCATAACGCAATCATGTGGAGAAGGGACAATGCTCAGCGAAAAAGAAACAAGAATTTTGATGATGTCAATTAATTACCAGCTGCTGCCTTTTCTGCAGAATTGTACTATGTATAAAATGTACATTTCTGTGTCTATCTGTATTTGTGTGTGTGTGTGTGTGTGTGTGTGTGTGTGTGTGTGTGTGTGTGTGTGTGTGTGTGTGTGTGTGCGTGTGTGCGTGTGTGTGTGTGTAAACAACAACAGGATCTGTCCAGGTGACTGAGAGTGCACGTTGTTGCTTGCTGTCCCATTGGCTGAGGAGTCAGCTAGAGGCAAAAAGTGTGTGGTTGCCTATAGAGACGAGGCAGCCAATCAGGACGATAGGTTGTCAGTATACAGCCAATGAGAAACATATAGGTCTCAACTACAGCAAGTGGGCGCGAAAGCGCCGCAGAGCGAACATTGACCAGCTGTGCTTTATACACACAGCAGCTGGTAAAAAGACAGTGAGCGTGTAGATCTGGTAAAAATAAGGTGAGCTTGTAGATCTGCCATTTTCCACCGAGTTCAAATTCAAACGTATACTAGATCGGCAAGCTCTAAACGAATTGCTTGTGGATTTGTTACATTTGATGCTTTTGTTGTGACGCTGTAGTATGATCAAGTTAGGGCATTCATTTATGGGGGGAAAAAAAATCACACCAGTGTGAACTGAGTGGTACAACTCCCCTCTCTCCTGTTTCTGTACAACAGCGCCCCTAGTGGTGCTCACATTAAAACATGCATAGGCAGACGACACATATAGGCGCACACGGACATTATTGTTCCTTGGAGTGGTTGCACCACTCAAAAATTAATACAAATATAATTAAAAACACAAATACTTGGAATATGGAGTTACAAGGTTTCGGCCCGCCAGCAGCGATATATATATATATATATGGTTCACAACACGTGGTCAACCCATTTTGGGCAGAAACCCCTTTCGGTGCATCATGTTATGCTTTAGCTATTGAAAAACAGCAGATCTACAAGCTCATAGCGCGCCACCGAGTGGTGCGCTACGAGCTTGTAGGTCTGCTATTTTTGAAAAATCGAAGAACGACTGACACAGAAACATAGCTTTTTTCAGAAAACTGTCCTGATATAGAAGACATTTTTTGAATCTGATCTCAGGTCAGAATGTGATAAATGTTGACACTGTTGACACACAGGGCGTCATCGTAGACTGATATATTGTATATACAAAACACACCGCACTGCTAAACGTTTTGCAATGAAAGGGAAAAACTGGAAAAAAAACACACCCACACGCATAAATGCATGTGTGATTTGAGCTGCTCATGTGCATATTATATACGCACGTGCTCCGCGCGCACACACACACACACACACACACACACACACACACACACACACACACACACACGGGCACGCTCGCAACTCGCGCGCCATATTTGCGATGTCTGTTTTGCCACCCACCAGTATACTCTCTGTAAAGCAGATGGTACCAGCCTGGAGGAATCTGCTCCGAATGGTGGAGAGAGAGAGACAGTGAATTAACCGATTCTGGGCGGGATGCCCTTATGTTATACTTTAGCTATTGAAAAATAGCAGATCTACAAGCTTGTAGATCTGCTATTTTAGAAGAATCGTGAAAATGTGGCGCAAATCTTTGAATATATGTTCTTTCAGAGCGAACGTTTTTTAACTCAAATCTTTGCTTCTATATTAGGGAGGTCCCTGGATGGAACAACATATTTTCAGATGGGGGGGGGGGGGGTCGGCGGCCAATTACAGATAATTCTGGGGGTCCTTGACATGAAATAGCTGGTTGAGAGCCACTGGCATATAGAAACATAGGTTTTTTCAGAAAAACTGTCAGGATTTAGAAGACGTATACATTTGTAATCGTTCGCAGGTCTAAATGGGTTAAAAGTCTTATTTCAAAGCCATATGCCTCAAAAAAAAAACCACACCACATCTCCCCATGGATGCAAAGAAAAAAGAACTACAAACAAACGTTATGATTAAAATGATGACTGCACTTGCATACTGTAAATAAAATGTAGCCTACTGTACGTACGCGTGGGAAAGCAGCAACGATGATGATTTGCATTTGATCTTCAATCGCACCGCGTACACTGTACCTTCAGGTACAGTATACTGAACTACAGTAGAGATCCAATTTGACAGGCTGGCACAGTCACTCCAATAACACGTTTAATCCATTCTGGGCGGGAACCCCTTTTGGTGTTTTCAAACACGTTATAATTTAGCTATTGAAAAATAGCAGATCTACAAGCTCATAGCGCGCCACCGAGTGGCGCGCTACGAGTTTGTAGGTCTGCTATTTTTGAAAGAAATCGTAAAAAATGTGGCACAAGTCATTGGATATATATTTCAGAGCGAACATTTTTAACGGAAATCTTTGCGTCTGGGGGGATCCCCATCTCAATATTTTGAGATGGGGGGTCCGTGTGGCCCAATAGAGATAATTTTGGGGGTCCTTGACATGAAAAAGGTTGAGCACCACTGACATAGAAACATGGGTTTTTTCAGAAAAATGTTAGGATTTAAAAGCCTTTTTTTTTAATCGACCTCAGTCCGAAATGGGTTAAATAATGTAGGCACATAGCGTAACGACAACATTACCTTTAATATCCCTCCATGTGCCTCGAGGGCCCCTATATGCTCCCGTACTAAGCTTAAAGTCATGTACATTTCATAGACACATGTATATTAGTACAGTGTTGTTTTTGTCGACTAAAACTAAGATGAAGAAATGTCCGTCGACCTTTTTTGACTAACGAATACTAAATGGAAACTATAAATGAAAACGAAGCCATTATGACTGAAACTATAGCTAAATGTATTGACAATTTCGTCAACAAAACTAGACTGAAAGAGAAGAGACTATAGTGGACAAGAGAGCCAATATGAGTCATTTTACACTTGGTTGCAAAATAGCAGATCTACTGTATATAGATTGGCTATTTTCAGCAAGTGAAAAATCAGCCATTACGACGGTATCAAGGCCCGACAAAATACCATTTTAGTCGACTAAGTCAACTGTAGATTTAGTCGACAAAAATATGATGTTTAGTCGACTAAAACTATACCAACACTAAAACATTCCAAGTGACTAAAATGTGACTAAAACTAAATGAAGTTTAATTTCAAAGACTATAGGACTCTATTTCATACAGTGCAGTGCAGCAGAACGGAGAACATTGTATTATGTATGCGGAGGGGGGAAGAGAGGGATGGGGGGGGGGGGGAGGCTATGCATTGCTGTCAAAGATTATGCACAAGTGGTTGTTTGAGTGTTAACCCATTTTGGACTGAAGTCGATAAAAAAAGGCTTCCGAATCCTAATTTTTTTCAGAAAAACCCCATGTTTCTATGTCAGTGGGGCTCAACCTTTTTTCATGTCAAGGACCCCCAGAATTACCTCTATTGGGGCCACGGACACCCCATCTCAAAATATGTAGTTCCAGGGACCCCCCACCAGAAGCCATCATTTTAGTTAAAAATATTCGCTCTGAAATATATATATATTCAAAGATTTGCGCCACATTTTCACGACTTAAAAAAAATAGCAGACCTACAAGCTCGTATGAGCTTGTAGATCTGCTATTTTTTAATAGCTAAAGCATAACATAATGCTAACACCAAAAAGGATTCCACGCGCAGAATGGTTTAAAGCAACGCTCCGACGAGGATACAACCTAGGGTATGTTTTTCTGATGAGTCAACAGAGGGGGGGGGGGGGTTATGCAATACGTCTCCCAGGCTACGAAGACGGGAAAGGGAGAAAAAAGGGAGAAAACGCTACATAATGCAAAGGGCCCTCACGTCCTTCAGCTCAATAACGAGGCGCTACGCTACATTACCTCCTAAACCTCCATCCGACTGGGCGGCGCCCCGACTCTCCCGGGGACCACCAGACACATTTGTAATGCATTTATTTCAATATGGGGGACTTGCCAGATAAAATAAAATACCCCGCCGCAGGAGGCTGATCGGCGAGAGCCCCCCCCCCCCCCCCCAAATACAACCGACTGCGCGCAGTTTAGTGATCCTGGGCTCTACACACCCTCCGCCAACCTAGTCCCCATATATGGGGGACAAGGGGAGAGCAACGGACTTGAACTCATGCTTCCTTCATGCCTGAGTGTCCAAGTTGCTCCTTTCCACCTGACAGGGGGGGGGGAGTTTCCCTGGTTGGACGTAGCGCGTGTGGAAGGAACACGTTATTCCAACCAGTTCCGAATCCTTTCCCCTCAATCAGGCGCCCCGGCTGGCCAGGGGGAGGCTGTGTGTATTCAGTTAGGCCCCTTTTCCACCGGTTGGTTGGTTGGAACCGGTTCAGTTCTTCTTGGTTCTTAGTCCATGAGCCAGAGCTCCAAAATTTAAACATTAATTATGAATTGAGTGGGCAAAACCATATCTATATTAGATTGTTATCACCATTAAACTTCACGAATTGAGTACTTACACGAAGACAATGATTTATTGTATTACAAATTTTACATTTTTAAATAGGCAATACTCAAAAATATGAAAAAGCTACTACTGTGGAAGGGTTATCATGTATTAATTTACTTGTATTGATCCTATAAACAATTTAATATAGGGTATAGTTTGCCCAGCAATTATGGAGCTCTGGCTCATGGACTAAAAACCAAAAAGAACTGAACCGGTTCCCATTGGGAACCAACCGGTGGAAAAGGGGTCTTAGTGTAGTGCAAGGCACGCACTGGGCTAGCTGGCTGGCGTACCGGGCCTGTGTATTCCCAACGGTCCGCAGCTTACAAAGAGGTTTATTTTTATTTTTATCAGCAACGATTTAGCACTAATGTGGGCTCACCTTTCGTGAAAAACAAAAAAGGAAGACACTTCCAACTCGTGTGGATTTTCACACTTTCACAAAGCATTGTGAGCTTAATGCAAACCCAGGACCTTACTATAGCTGTGAGGCGACAGCAATACCAACTGTGCCACCGTGCCCCCCCGCCTGCGGTAATTTCACTTGAGTGGTTCACAACCTGCATTTCATACATTGTGCAAACTATTTTTCTGCCTTTGTTATAATAATTATGTTCTTTAGAGTTCAACGCCTGCCTTTAAATGGCCTGTGGATGTGAGTGAACTCTGATCTGAAGAAAAGAACACACATTGCAGTAGAGCTGCACACACACACACACACACACACACACACACACACAGAGAGCCACAAGGTGAACACACTGCTTACATTTTAACATAACGTCATGTAGTAATCATTCACTTTGTGAATGTCTTGCACATGAAGTTCACACTCCTTGTCAAGTTTTATTTAACCTTTATTTAACCAGTAAAAACACATTGAGACTGAGTCTCAGTGGGAACTGAGTGGGAACTGGGCAGAAACCAAGAGGCAGAAACGAAATTACACTTCAAAGCTGTCCAATTATACAACAGCACCTCTAAGGCCCTTAAAACAAGGCTCCAGACTTCCCAAAACAAACTGGTCAGGATACTACTCTGCCTCACTCCCAGGAACCCACCTCACCCCTGCCCCACTTTGACAGGCTGGAATGGCTTAGGGTTGACGACAGACAGAGTACAACATCTTGCAATGGGTTTGGTCCACAAGATTCGCTACACCACCAAGATACCCATGTACCTAAATACTTTCTTAATGTCAACAAAGTACACACCCACAACACCAGAGGGAGTGTTCAACAAACCATGTGCAACGCAGATTCGGCACAAACAAGGGACTAAATTAATTTCGCTCCCATGCCACCAAAATGTGAAACGCCCTACAAACAGACATTGAGACATGCAAATCCCTTGACTCATTCAAAACCGCTCTCAAAGGGCACCAATGGAACTGTCCGTGTGTGCGTCTGTCCGTCCGTCCGTCTGGACATATGAACTTTCCAACCGATAATATGGATATCTGCTGTGGATTCCCTACTTCTCCTCATGTGGATTTCAAATTGCTTACGATGTGGATTTCCTGTGAGCAAAAACAGTAACAGCTAGAGCATGAAGGACAGGACCTACCGCACAAACGAGTAATGAGGGAAAAAAATAACTAAACAATAATAAATAAATATGTGCCGGCTGTTCACTTGATTTATGGATTTCTATTGAAATATGCGTTATACTGTATAGCTGCACAGCGTTGCTGTGCTTGGCAGCAAGCGCGTGTACGCACACACACACACACACACACACACACACACACACGAGACACTCTCTTAGCTCATTTAAAGGCACAGATAAGGGTTTGAACAAAGCCCACACTGCTGTGGAAAAATATGCCACCCAACATGTATCTTCGGAACGTGTAGGCAGATACAGGATAAAGTAGGATATGCTTTAGCTATTGAAAAATAGCAGATCTACAAGCTCATACCGCGGCACCGAGTGCCGTGCTATGAACTTGTAAGTCTGCTATTTTTGAAAAATCGAGGAAAATGTGCCTCAAATCTTTCATTTTATATCATTTCAGAGAGAACATGTTAACTCAAATCTTTGCTTCTGGGGAGATCCCTGGAACAACATATTTCCAGATGGGGGGGGGGGGGGGGGGGGGGGTGGAGGCATATTACATATCATTTTTTGGGGTCCTTGACATGAAATATTGAGCACCACTGATTTTTTTCAGAAAACTGATTTCAACGTCAGGCCAAAATGGGTTAAAAAAGAAAAGCGAGTGATGCTCGGCTGATCAACAGCCATTGTTGCAAGTTATGCCGTGATAATTGGTGTGGACGACGGCATGACAAAAACGAAGGGAAAGAAGTCAATTACTATAACTTAGTCCAAAGCACAATGTGTGAAATACAATACAGAATGTTGCAATCCCCGGTAATCAGGCTCCCCGAGTACCAGAATGCTGTGGTTTGCCTTCCTCCGGGATGCGGCTGTCTTTTGTCTGTTAGTGTGTCAACGATACTGATGAGCTCAGTGAAGAGAATAGAGAGTCTTTATGAAAAAGCGTTCGCTCTGAAAGAATATATATTCAAAGATTTGTGCCGCATTTTTGCGATTTTTCAAAAATAGCAGACCTACAAGCTCGTAGCGCGCCACTCGGTGGCGCGCTATGAGCTTGTAGATCTGCTGTTTTCACCATGCAACCTAGTGTAAAATGACTTATACTGGATATCTTGTCCATTATAGTCCCTTCTTAACATTTTAGCCTAGTTTATATCCGTCGACGAAATTGTCGATACATTTAGTCTTAGTTGTAGTCGTCATAGCTTAGTTTTCATCTAGTTTCCATTTAGTTTCCGTCAGTGGAAAAAGGTAGTCGACGAACATTTTTCGTCTTAGTTGTTAGTCATCTCCACCAATGACAAAAACAACACTGGTCTCAGCTCATCTCCACCAATGACAAAAACAACACTGGTCTCAGCTCATCTCCACCAATGACAAAAACAACACATGAACTATCTAAGCCGGCATGTAAAAATAAACACAAAAAAATTAGTACTCAAAAAAAAAACCCCGTTGCAGGCCTGATACTGCTGTCCATGAATATGGCTTGTGCTATGTCTTGTGAGTCAAAGGGCAACTTACAGTTCAGAAGAATGGTGGTGGTGGTGTTGTGAGAGCACGGTGTCTTTGGTGCATGTGCGGCCTAAACACATGCAGGTGGAAGGTGAACAATGGCTGGGCAGAGATGAAGAAGAGATGAGGGGCAGGGGTCCCACGTTGCCAGAGGAAGGTTAAGAGCGTTGCCTGGTAGCTCAACCCGCTATCTGGGTTATGTCTTGCTTCAGGCGACGTCTTCAGGAAGGTTTAGTAGCTTAGGAGTTTACTGTTTTAGCTAAACAGGCTACCTCCTGCACTATCATGAATCTACACTGTCCAGCTAGCTTAGCCAACTAGCATGCTAACAGCATACACATGTCAAGTCACAGTGAAGCTGGAAAACGTCCTTGTATTAAACTCCTTGTTGAAATCACTGTCAACCAGTCCAACATTTGTAACCCAAACCAAAAGATTACTTTTTCAATAGTATAAAACTAACTTATAAAATAACGTGTGTTACATTAATTTCTCTTCACAAACATTTCTCCTCTCTTCCCTCTGCTCTGCTCTGCTCTCTCTCCACTCCTAATTACTCAATGACCCACACCTGTGCCCAATCTACTCACTCAAGCACTCACACACTCACACAATTCCTTCAAGTAAGTAAATGTAATGTTTGGTATAAAAAAAAAAAAAAAACAGGGAGAAAAAAGTGCAAAAGTATTGTCATCAAAATGTACTTAAAATACCAACAGTAAACTCTTTATGCAGAAAGGTCTAATTTCAAATCAGCAAATCTGATAGCATATCGGCAAGCTCAAATAGCTTGTAGATCGGCTATTTTCAAATTTCATTTTTTTGTACAGTACATATAAAATAGTTTTAGTCATAGTCTCTTGAATAGCTTTCAATTAGTTTTAGTCACATTTTAGTCACCTGGAATGTTCTAGTGTTTAGTCTAGTTTTAGTCGACTAAATAAATGCCATAAGATTTTTGTCGACTAAAAGTAATTTTGGCGGGCCTTGATGCCGTCGTAATGACTGTTATTACACATATGCTGAAAATAGCCGATCTACAAGATCCACAACGCAACACGTGTCGTGTTGTGACGCGTTGTGAGCTTGTAGATCGCCTATTTTCAGCATGCAAACCTAGCTTAAAATGACTCATACTGGAAGCCTTTTCATGAGGGGCGGAGGAGGCCGTCCGCTCTCAGCGGCACACACCGTGGTCTCGACGGGAGAGTCTCCTTTAATCTCTCTGAATCCCTCAAGGGAGAGGGGAGGGGATCACCGACGCTCACAACAAGCGCCCCGTTAACCTATTCTGACCTGAGATCAGATTCATACGAGGTTTCCACTGGACACACACTGGTCTGATTAACCCATTCTGACCTGAGATCAGATTCTAAAAATGTCAGTCGTTCTTCGATTTCTTTCAAAAATAGCAGACCTACAAGCTCGTATCGCGCCACTCGGTGGCGCGATATGAGCTTGTAGATCTGCTATTTTTAAATAGCTAAAGCATAACATGATGCTAACACCAAAATGGGTTCCCGTTCAGAATGGGTTAAGCGAGGCGTACTACAGTATACACTGTGACTGTACTGTCGATACACCCGGGGAGAAAGACGACGCGCTATAGACATTATGAGTGAATGTTTTAATAAAATAAAAATGAAGGGATGTGTTGTGGAAAGTGAATTATGGGGCACTCGCTCCTAATCTCTAATGCACAGTAAACAGGCTGTTCTAAGAGCGTCCCTGGGCAGCCATAGTCGGCAGCGCTGACATTTACACTTCCCCCGTATAAAAGCACAGAGTAAACTACGGTATAGTAATGTGATTAGCTGGAGCCGCGATGGCCCAATAGGCAAATTTGCCTCAGCGTTTTATTATTTTTTCTTCCATGGGCTTGCATGTTGTCTGCCTCTAATGTGGACGTGCCAACTACCTGAAATCCACACGAGAGCGAGGCAAGCCTTATTTCTAAGAAAAGGCCCCACAAAAATGTTAGTTTTCTTTAGGTGATCCGATCGATTTAACCTATTTTGACCTGAGATCAGATTCTAAAAATGGCCTCTACATCCTGACAGTTTTCTGAAAAAGCTATGTTTCTATGTCAGTCGTTCCTCGATTTTTCAAAATAGCAGACCTACAAGCTCGTAGCGCGCCACTCGGTGGCGCGCTATGAGCTTGTAGATCTGCTATTTTTTCCAATAGCTAAAGCATAACATAATGCTAACACCAATGTGGTTGCCAACTACCTGAAAACCACACAAGCCTTATTTCTAAGAAAAGCCCCCAAGTTTTTTTTAGGTGATCCGATCGATTCCATTTTGGATTCTAAAAAATGTCTTCTACATCCTGACAGTTTTCTGAAAAAGCTATGTTTCTGTGTCAGTCGTTCTTTGATTTTTCAAAAACAGCAGACCTATACAAGCTCGTAGCGTGCCACTCTCCACCAGGCCGAAGGCATGGGGAGAGAGTATATTTTCCACTCCGTGCGTGCCTTCGGCCTGGTGGAGACAATCAGGTCCACTTTACTAAGTCTATAGGGTGGTTAACAACCTGTATTTTAGTATACGTACATGAGCTGTTTGAACTTGTAAGATGTGTGGCATTGATTGATTCTCCAAAGAACAAGGAGCAAAGTGTGTCCCCTCCCTTAGTTTAATATGGGACATGTAGTTTCCAAAATACGGGACCGTTGGTTAATTCAAGCGAGGGGCGGTGTGTTTGGCAGACCCCCCTCCAGTGTTGTTTTCGTCGACTAAAACTAAGGCAAAAACTGTTGGTCGACTACCTTTTTTCACTGACTAAAACTAAATAAAAATTGAATAAAAATGAATCTATGATGACTAAAACTAAGACTAAATATACTGACAATTTCGTCAACAAATAAAAACTAGACTAAAATGTTAGGAAGGGACTAGTGGACAAGAGATCCAGTTTTATGCTGGGTTGCATGCTGAAAATAGCAGATGTACAATCTCACAATTAGATTGTACATCTGCTATTTTCAGCATGCAACCAAAGTGTAAAGTATGTCATGACAACGACATCAAGGCCTGTCAAAACACATTTTAGTCGACTAAATCAACTGTAGATTTAGTCGACTAAAATCGTATGACATTTAGTCGACTAAAACTAGACTAAACACTAGAACATTACAGGCGACTAAAATGTGACTAAAACTAAGTGAAAACCATTCAAGAGAACGACTAAAACTAAAATAGAAATTTGCTGCAATAAACAACACTGCCCCCCCTCTAATGTATTGTAGCTCCTATAAATGGGCTAGTGTCTTGGTGTGGACACAACGCGGCAGAGGGTCCCCACTGTTCATTACAGTGGAGAGAGAGAGAGAGAGAGCTTCTTTCTCTCTTCCAGGTGCTGCAGGAGAACTGGAGAATTGCCACTTTACTGGGTTTTCTTTAGCCATTACTGGACATCTGGGGCTGTTTCCGCGTGATTCCCCCGGATGGCTGGCAATTGGCTGTCCTGTCGCCCTCTCGCCGCTCCCATGTGTGAGAGGGGGGGACAACTGAACACACACACACACACACACACACACACACACAGGTCTAGGTAATGAAATACAGCCTACCCCCCCCATACAGTACACACACATCACGAGCGCACACGCGCACAAACACACTCACACCCCACCCTCCTCCTCTGTCTCCTCGATGTGCTTCCGAGATTCAGCGATTACATCTCGCTTGGCAGAAGCAGAGGTGGAGAGAGAGAGAGAGAGAGAGAGAGAGACGCGTGGCAAATCTGGCAAGGCAACAGCGTCTGTAAGAACATTAGAATGTGTCTACGTAGGTCAGTGTTCTCAACCTTTTCACTTCAGGCCATGATCGACCCCCCCAAAAATAATCCCATTTGAACTGGGCAGTGGGCACCTCTCACACCCTGATAAGTATATACTTGAAATGTAGGCGTTGAGGTTGTGACACATCGGCCCTCATTTAGTGTAAATTCTGCCTTAATCAAGGGATCCAAAACAACTGAGCATATAGACTAGAGTGTCGCAGTCTTGCCCCCTACCACCAGGGCCCAGGAAATGATTCCACCGTTCATTTTCCTCATAAAGACATTTCAAAAAGGATTTATTTTAAAGACCTTTTAAGCCTCGTACAAAGCCAACTCGGCGTTGTGAGAAATCATGACAACAAACAAAAAAATTCGGGGCCGAACAAATAATTAGAAAGAAGAGTTTTAACTTCTTTGTAATTATGTTTTCGGCCCAAAATGTTGTGTTTTTGTTGTCATGATTTTGTCACAACTCCAGTTGGCTTTGTCCGCGGCGGAAACGTCTTTCAATAAATACTTTTTGAAAAGCCTATTATGGAGAAAAATGAACGGTGGAATTCACTTCTGGGTCTCACGTCGCCATGAAAGGGGGCGGGACTGCGACGCACTATAACGTCAATGTGGTTGGAGCTTTCATAAGAGTTTTTACGATTGATTTTAAAATGATTTTACTTGTGTATAAAGCTCTCAATGGTCTCGCACCTTCCTACCTACATGACTGCCTGCCTAAATATGTCCCAAACCGCCCCCCTAAGGTCTTCCACTGCTGGCCTGCTGGCTTTGCCTAAAAAAATGGCAACCAAAAAACACGGGGAAGCAGCTTTTTGCTTCTACAGGCCAACGGCATGGAACAAGCTCCCACTGTACCTTCGACAGGCAGCCTCTGTAGACATTTTTAAAGCTACGCTCAAGACCCACTTCTACACTCTTGCTTTTAATTGATCTTTAATTTTTTGTTATTCATGTCCTCAATTTATTGCATTACTGCTTGTTTTTTAAAGTCGTTGCCTTGCTTTTCTTTTTTTCCTCCATTGCTCTGTAAAGCACTTTGAGCTGCATTTCATGTCATGAAAGGTGCTATACAAATAAAGTTTTATTATTATTATTAAATGTCACGGGTGAAAGCGAGTGTCATTTCAATAACACGCCCTTAACATAATTGCGAAACGCCCCATAACGGGAATACGACCAAACAACGTATGGAAAGCATAGAGTTTTATATGATGGAAAGCCAATAATAATAAAAAAAAGACCCTCTCTCGCCTCCCTGCCTGATATGAACGTTTATGGAGTGACTGAGTATTATATGAGTGAACCTACTGTATACTGTATGCTACAGTATACCCAAGTCCGTCTCCAATGTCTCTCCATGTCATGAAAATATTCCAGTATGCCGCTCGGCATGTGTATAGATGTGCTCATGCAAATTAAGCACTGTTAAAATGAGCAATTTAAGCAACATTGTTTTTAACCCATTCTGGGTGTTTTAACTAAGCATTATGTAATACTTTAGCTTTTGAAAAACAGCAGATCTACAAGCTCATATAGCACGCCACCGAGTGGCGCGCTACGAGCTTGTAGGTCTGCTATTTCTGAAAACTTGTGAGAATGCGGCACAAATCTTTGAATATATATTATTTCAGATATATCATAGCATAGCTTTACATTTTTAGGAGTGAATACATGTGTTTAGGTCAGACAACGCTGCTCTGCTCGTCTACGACAGAAACACGGTGCAGACCAATCATACGACAGCTCCCGACCAGACCGGGTTTTGGCGTGGCGTGCGACGTCAAAGTCTCGTCGGAATGATAACGGCGGAAAATTGCTGTGATTTCGGCATCATTTCGTAAAACGCTGCGGTCATGACATACAGCACAATTTATTTGTTTTCAATATATAGCACAAAAAAACCCAACACCTTGATATATTGTGCATCGGCTTCCATTGTCGTTTGTCGCTCGTCAGAAAAGAGCTGAGAACAAAAGAAAACTTTGACGGAAAAAGACTCGCTCGCCGTATATAAAAAAATAGAAGTAAAACTCCTTAGACTGAGACTTAAGAAAATATATTTTATTTTATTTTGTCATGCTCATAAAGTGCTCTGTGCTCAAAGCGCAATTTAAAAGCAAACATTTCGGTCCTATAAGACCTTCGTCAGTGATATATCTTTTCCTGTCAAAGTTTCCCATTATGTTTTTGAGACCACCGCTACCGTAGTCAAGTTTGAAAAAAAAAAGGACGAAGAAAGGCGGAAAGGTTTTCTCAGTGCTTTAATGCATAGAACTGTATAGGTGGGTGCAGACAGTATGAAACTGCACCCAGATGCCCCAAATATTCCACGCTGAAATCAAAGTGCTGATCCTATATAAACCACACTTTGCTGAATTCCCCCCCGCTGTGATTGTGATCTCGTACAGTATGTACGGTCGGTGTGTCCTCAGAGCACATCAACCTATAATATAAAAGGCCCTATAGCTGTTTCTGCACGAGTTCTACTTTGCAGTCATCCATGCTGCTGCCCCTGGCACGCGCACATGCACATGCACACGCACATGCACACGCACACGCAAATACACACACACACACACACTTGTGAGGACATCAACTTTTCAAAGGGAGGATCTAATGAATACTGGATGACTCACCCCGGTGCGTGCCCGTTTTTCCTCCCGGAATTTTCCCCAGTGAGGGGGATAACTTTGTAATATGCTATTGGCTGTTTGTATTCTTTTTGGAAAAATATAAAAAGATACTCCTGTGGAAAGGCTATATTATATTACTTATATTGACCTTATAAACAATTTAGTATTATTTAGTATATGTAAGGTTTTGCACACTCAAATGGTACCTCGTCAGATAATCCCCACATATCCTACAACAACTTCTGTGAACAGACTTCACTGTAGTAGATTTTCATAAATTATATTTGTACTTAGGCTGTCTGCTGTCATGAAAGTTTATATTTAGAGAAATTCAAAGTCCAGCCGTCTGCTGTCCAGCCTCTCCTGGGGAAAATTCTGGGAGGAAAACAGAAACGGGGCGAGTCTTCTTGTTACCGATCTAATTCCCCCAATACATAATCCATGATAATGAGCTGTGTCGAATATCCCAAGATAAATATGTAAATATGCGAGGAGGATAGACGTTGTAAATAAAACAGTGGCCTAGCTCCGCATAAATGTATAAATGATAATGAAATACACCTGGTGGAGATGTAAACGACTTGGCCTCCACAGTGCAGCCCCGCGCGGAGATCCAATCGTTTATAGCCCAATATCACACGGGACAACGGAGCGAGATCATAGGTGCGTGGGGCCGGGGAGCCAATCAGAGCGAGGGGGCTCGCCTGTGTGGGGGAGCCGCCTATATGGGGCTCCGCGTTACATTATAAAACTGTGATTCTCAAGGTGTCGGTAGGGGGGTCCCCAAATGATTTTGCGGGTGGGGGGGGGGGGGGGGTCCCCAGATGATTTACTTAATGTGCAACATTGTTTTCTCACTCCACAGTAACCAAACCAACACACCGTACACCGTACCGTACACCAAGGCTACTCAACTTATCCCATTCTGACCTGAGATCAGATTCTAAAAACGTCTTCCACATCCTGACAGTTTTCTGAAAAAGCCATGTTTCTATGTCAGTGGTTCTTTGATTTTTCAAAAATAGCAGACCTACAAGCTCGTAGCGCGCCACTCGGTGGCGCGCTACGAGCTTGTAGATCTGCTATTTTTCAATACCTAAAGCATAACATATAAACATAATGCTAACACCAAAAGGGGTTCCCGTCCAATTATAGCTCAGAGGCCACTCAGCAAAATTCCAAAAGTCCGAGTCCAAGCAGGCCAAGCTAAAGATGTCAGTATTATTTTGAAACAGACGAGTCTAAAAATGACAGAAACAGAGTAAAAAAGACACATTTCCATCTACAGTACTATGAGGCCAAACTTCAATGAACAAAAACATTGTGACTAATGATGAAGTTACAAAATGAGGCCATATCACTTTCTCTTGGAACAAACAACACAATATCTACAGTACAATCTTGTTCAAAACAATGAAAATAACTCATCGTCTGCCCCACATGGAATACTATCGCCATTTTATTGTATTGTGTCAACTAAATCCTCATTAATGCAAACTAGATTCAACATACTCAAGCCTGCACACATTCTAAATGTCCCCCGAAATATTTTACAGAGCAAATGGACTGTTGCCACCTTCAATAATAATGATAATAATAGTCTTTATTGTCTCCACATCATATATTTTTGTTGTCATGGACACTTGTACAAAACATTAAAGGGACACTTCACCCTTTTTGCAAAAAGATATATGTTAATGACGTTTAGAAGCTTTAGAACACTTTCCTGGGGGTCTTTATGTGTGTAATATGTGGTTTTAGATATTTTAGATTGTAGCAGTGAGCACAGTGTCTCTGATGTCATGGACACTGGGCTCACTTCCTTCCTGGACTACATGTTGTCTCAGTAAGACAGCTCTCCCCCTATCCACAAGGAGGAGCAGTGCACCAAAGAATTATGGGAATTGTAGTCCAGGAAGGAAGTGAGCCCAGTGTCCATGACATCAGAGACACTGGGCTCACTGCTACAATCTAAAATATCTAAACCCACATATTACACACATAAAGACCCCCAGGAAAGTGTTCTAAAGCTTCTAAACGTCATTAACATATATTTTTTTGCAAAAAGGGTGAAGTGTCCCTTTAAGCAGAGGCAGCGTGTGGCCCACGGGTCGCGGGTTGTGAATGATCCAAAAGCGCTCCGTGGCGTTTATTATCACAACGGTCATCTTGACTCATCTACGGAACCGAGACTAACTAAACGTGACGGCTCAACTGCTACAATTTACCATCATTTTGGGGGAAAAGGTGGTGGAGCAACGCTGCAGTACACCGCCACTCCGTTGCTCAAACAGCTGTATGTGTGTACAAGCTGACATTTCTATGCCAATTTCAAACCACTTTGGTCTGGATGAGTATAATATACCAGTGGTTATGAATTTGTGTAGAGTTCAAAAGGTTATAGTTCTTGTATTCATATTGCATTATGGAGTAGGATATTTTACTGTATATAATTCAATACACTGATTCAGACCAGTTGTGTACACAAAGATCGAGGTTGTTGAAGCTCTGCAGTTGTTATTGGTGAAATTATAAAGTGCATACTGTACAGGTCACTAGTTCCTTTTGGCCAAAGTGCACGCACGCACGCACGCACGCACGCACGCACGCACGCACGCAATCATTTGAGGTCTTAACATTTTTGGTCTTAAAGGACAACTTTAGTTTTTTTCAACTAAGGTTCATGTTTTAGGTTGTTATTAGAGAAACTAAAAGGTGAGAGTTAATTTTCTTTCATTTGCTGCTTTCTCTCGTTTTGGGAATTTTAGCAGTTTTTGACAGGGGGGCGGGGGCATTCGAGCATGGGGCTAAATATGTATTTTTTTACAAAATAATATGGCAATTTTTTTATTTATTATTTACTATAGTCCTAATAAACCCCAAGAAATTACATCTGACCACAAAAGATCACGGGAACTATTGAATGTGACAAACTGACATATTCAGCCTATACACACAGTATAAGCCTTCACCGAGTAGGCTACCTTCACATTCAGTAGATCTTATGATCTTCTGTGGCCAGATGTAATTTCCTGGGTTTATTAGGACTATAGTAAATAATACAAAAATAAATCACCATAAAATGTTGTAAAAAAATACATATTTAGCCCCATGCTCGAATGCCCCCGCCCCCCTGTCAAAAAGAGCTAAAATCCCTAAAACGAAAGAAAGCAGCAAATGAAAAAAAATTAAGACTCATCTTTTACTTTCTCTAATAACAACCTAAAACATGAACCTTGGTTGAAAAAAACTAAAGTTGTCCTTTAAGGTCCTTTGAAACGGGCAGCGATTGGCATGCCTAGTAATTAATTTTCAATGAGACCTGCGGTTTTTTCTGTACGCGCGGGGAAGGAAGTCTGTATTTACGTGGGCGCACGCACATGAAGAGTAAAATTTAAGTAAAATTTTTAATATACTTTTCCCCGAGAAGATTTATTACTCGTCCCGGACAACCGGACAAGCCTTAATAATGTCAAGCCCTGATAATAATTGGCACTGAGAAAATGAGTTACAAAATCGTGGGATTAAAAAAAAAGAGAAAAATAAAAACTAGCCTTAGATTTCCTGGGCGATTCTCCCCCAGGCTTTTTTTTTCTTTATCTCTTGAAACCAAAACGCCACCTGGCGTTCCCGAGGGTAGTGACCCAATGTGGCCTTCGCCTTGAGGGGTGATCATCTGACCAACATCTCCACCGGACATGGCATACATGAACCCTATTGATTGTGGCGACTCCCATGACCTCCGTGACCTTGTTGCATGACCCTTCTATCTCAGTTATATCTCAATCTCATATTGCCTGGACAGCTATTTAAAGCATTATGTTATACTTTAGCTATTGAAAAACAGCAAAAAAAGAATCTGCTATTTTTGAAATCGTGAAAATGTGGCGGCAAATCTTTGAATATGCATTCTTTCAGAGCGAACATTGTTAACTAAAACCTTTTGCTTCTGGCGGGTTTGCGTTTTCAGCTAACCATCGCTAGCGTCCGCACGTAAAAAACAGCATTATAGGCACGAGAAATAGGCATGATCGGCACCCAATAAATCCTCACCGAAACAACAAGTCTAGACTTCACTACCTACAAACCGCTTACAGCAGAGACAGAAAAATAGAGAGAAAGGTCAAAATGTCATGAGATAATAACAAATCCAGAGTTTGTCACTTAAACCCACTTCATAAGTAACTGCCAAAACTTGCAAAATAAAGTACACGCCTAGGATTTTATTTTACAAAATGACTACCGCACTGACCTCCTCCTACGGTGAATGATACAAACGCATCAAAATGAAGCAGCTTGATGGATTCACACCAAAGAGAAATGGACAAAACATATATAATATGTTTTGTCCATTTATCTTTGTAAAATGACTTCTACTGGATCTCTCGTCCACTATAGTCCCTTCCTTAACATTTTATTCTAGTTTTTATTTGTTGACGAAATTGTCAGTATATTTAGTCTTATAGTTTTAGTCGTCATAGCTTATAGTTTTCATTTAGTTTCCATTTAGTTTTCGTCAGTCAGAAAAAAGGTAGTCGACGGACATTTTTCGTCTTGGTTTTAGTCGACCAAAACAGCACTGGGGGACCTGACCATTGGTCCTTGAAGGGATTCCAAGTGGTCTCCGGCCAAATCTCATCATAATGGTGGTTCGCGGCACAAAAGCCAAATAAATAATGGACCTTGATATGAAAAATTGTTGAATGAAAACCACTGCAATAACCCATTCTGACCTGAGATCAGATTCTAAAAACGTCTTCTACATCCTGACAGTTTTCTGAAAAAAAGCTATGTTTCTATGTCAGTCGTTCTTCGATTTTTCAAAAAATAGCAGACCTACAAGCTCGTAGCGCGCCACTCGGTGGCGCGCTACGAGCTTGTAGGTCTGCTATTTTTCAATAGCTAAAGCATGACGTGATGCCAACACCAAAAGGTGTTCCTGCACAAAATGGAATAAAGGACTGTGTTCTTTCACCAACTAACCACTTGAACCCCAGCATTCCGAAGGGAATGCTGGGGTTCTGCCACGAATAAAGTATCCGATCTACAGTACAATACAAGCTCACGTGGTGTGGCCTCGCGACACCATGTGAGCTTGTAGATCGGAAGGCATTTTGTGAAGATTGGGGAAAAGGTTCAGTTGTGACTCCATTTCACTGAGACTAGAGGGTTTAAGTGGCTAAAAGCATGCCAGAAATAATTGCGGTATTTTATTTGTCAAACAACAGTACAACGCACACTCTATTGCCACCCAAAGTCCTTACAATATATATACACACACACACACACACACACGCACACACGCACACACGCACACGCACGCACGCACGCACGCACGCACGCACGCACGCACGCACGCACGCACGCACGCACGCACACACTCTTCAACAGTCCCAATTGACCACTTCAAACATTCTTTTATTGTTCTCCTACGTGTTCTGCATGACCGAACACGCCACAACAATGTGAAAGGCCCTTAATCCATTTTGGCCGGGCACCCATGGTGTTAGCATCATTATGCTTTAGCTATTGAAAAATAGCAGATCTACAAGCTCATGGCGCGCCACCGAGTGGCGCGCTACGAGCTTGTAGGTCTGCTATTTTTGAAAAATCGAATAGCGACTGACGTAGAAGACATTTGTGACCCAGGCCAGCAGAATGTGCCTCATGTCGCCAGAATGAACATGCCTTAAATCAATAAATAAACTTTTTTTTTTTTTTTTGTGATTTTCTTTTTTTTTCATATTAACACAGTTTGAATGTTGAAGAAGGTTTTCATTCAAACAGATTGTTCATTTGGGCAAATGAAATGTATACATTTATACTTCATAGTGGGCTTGTTTTTTAACACTGTTTTGGGGGCAGAGAAGCGCAGTTCCGAGATTTGCATGTTGTTTTCAATTGGTCCTGGAATCTCTTTGTCCTCAGGTTTCACGCTCTGATCACGCCCATTAGCATGCTTGTGTTTGTAAACACAGAAGTATTCTACATGGCTATAGTATAGTATGGAGGAGCATTTGGGTTATACTTTACAGAAAATAAACAAAACCACGTATAGAAACCAGGCATTATGACTTGCTGTTTGCTGTATCTGTTTTTTTTAAATAGCAAATCTACAAGCGCACAACGCATCATAGCCTGATGAAGCATTGGTCTAAAACTACATAGCCTATATCCATTGAAAACTCAGTTAGCCTATAGTTACTTTTTAGATTGTATTATTACAAAACATACACTAAACAACTTCAGTCCTATATTTCTTTACTTTAACTCAAGTAAAACAACATGTACTTTCCCACACCTAAGTGTCCACTCAACTGTCATTGACAGCTAACCTAGTGGGGGAGTGGTTAGTGGGTGGGGGAGTGATTATGCAAGTATTTATTGTCACACCCATTCCAGAGGTGCTACATTTTCAGGGAAACTTTGCAGAGCAAATTCTCTACTTTGGGGTATCTGTTTCAACAAGTTTTAGATGGTCATATCTCCTTCAATTATTGTCCAATGTCATTGAATGATACATCATATGAAAGCTTACATTCTGTACTTTAATAATCTGTAAAAATGTGTAATCTGTAAAAATCGACTTGAGGCACTTTTTGCTGGAGTTGGTCACATTTTTAGAATCTGATCTCAGGTCAGAATGGAAAACTGTCAGGATGTAGAAGACGTTTTTAGAATCTGATCTCAGGTCAGAATGGGTTAATACAAAATAGGGCCCTTAGTTTTGTTATACTTAAATTCAGAGTTGTTTTCGTAATGTAATGTAATGTAGATGAGCAGAAAAACACTGAAGAAAAAGATATAGCTACTAGCGATTGAAAAAAAAAACCTAATGAACAGAAGAGGTGGGGTGTGTGTGGGGGGTATCAATACCAGAGGCATGGATTACCCCCCCACCCCCACACACACAAACACACACACACACACACACACACACACACACACACACACACACACACACACACACACACACACACACACACACACACACACACACACACACACACACACACACACACACACACACACACACACACACACACACACACACACACACACACCCACCCATAGGGAGGATTTGTTGTGCAGAGAGGTAGAAAGAAAGTGTAATCTCTTCCTAACCCATTTCGACCTGAGATCAGAAAAAAATGTCTTCTACATCCCGACAGTTTTCTGAAAAAAGCCATGTTTCTATGTCAGTCGTCGTTCTTCGATTAAAAAAAAAATAGCAGACCTACAAGCTCGTAGCGCGCCACTCGCGCTATGAGCTTGTAGATCTGCTATTTTTCAATAGCTAAAGCATAGCATGATGCTAAAGGGGTTCCCGCGGCCCAGAATGGGCTAAATAAAGTGAGCGACAGACAGACACCTGGAGGTGGCAGAGCTCATTGATTGAGTTGCAGCAGACATGTTGTTATCAGAGAGCTGCTGATAGAAGTCAGCGCGGTGTGTCCTTCAAGCTTCACGCCGTGAGGCGGAAAATAAGAACTTACATTCTGGCTTCAGTGGCAAAACAAAATAACACCGGTGTTGTGTTTTAAAAACCAAGTGCATTTTACTCTTGAGGTACTTTAAGTATTTTTCTTATGATCTTATTTCAATTTCTACATCTCAGAAGAATATAATGTACTTTTTTTTTTCCAACCCAACATTTTTTGACAGCTTTAGTTTATACGAGCTAATCAAAAAAATGTATAATTTATTTCAAAAAATTGTCTAACCAATGACTAGTCTAAACTGAGTATGCACCCCTAACCTCCCACGGGGCAGCACACCTAAACCTAACCTTAACCCATGTCTAACCAATGACTACCGGTAGTCTAAACCTAACCTCCCACGGGGCAGCACACCTAAACCTAACCTTAACCCATGTCTAACCAATGACTAGTCTAAACTAAGTATGCACCCCTAACCTCCCACGGGGCAGCACACCTAAACCTAACCTTAACCCATGTCTAACCAATGACTAGTCTAAACTAAGTATGCACCCCTAACCTCCCACGGGGCAGCACACCTAAACCTAACCTTAACCCATGTCTAACCAGTGACTAGTCTAAACCTAACCTCCCACGAGGCAGCACACCTAAACCTAACCTTAACCCATGTCTAACCAATGACTAGTCTAAACTAAGTATGCACCCCGCCTACATCATATGTCACAACGCAGTGCATAGCAATGCATTGGCTATTTTCTAATAGCCCAAGTATAAAATAGGGCTTCTTGTTCTACTCCCAGGCGTGTCAGTGTGTGTGTGTACGTGTGTGTGGCGTGTCAGTGTGTGTGTGTGTGTGTGTGTACCGTGCGTGGTTGTGCGATGATGGGCATTCCTGGAAAGAAACAGCACGAGTTCCTTCAACTGTCCTCGACACAGAGGTTAAAATACAATGCATGTCATGGAAAGGGTTATTATTATATATGTATGTATCAACCGATAATGACTGGATGGATGAAATGGTGAGAGACTCACAACTCTGGTCCGTCTCGTCGGAGGAGTCGGGGCAGTCCGGTTCTCCGTCACACAGCCACGCCTCGGGGATGCAGGTCTCCTGGTCGTCGTGACAGTGGAACTCCCCCACGTCGCACAAGATGGCGTCTGGACGGATGGAGCCGAGGAGGAACACGGTGGACAGAGAGAGGGAGAGAGAGAGAGGTGTGATGTTATGAGGTGATGAAGGAATGAAGAGGGTTGTTCCACATGTTTGATCCGAAAAAAACAAACATGCGTTCAATTTGTATTGGACATACATGGCTGCAATGAAGATAATTTTGGGTGGCGATCAATGATATGGATGATGAAACGATTATCGATGGTAGGCTAGGCGAGTGATATTTAATGGTGTGTCGGTGTCAGGCCTTTATGTCCAAAACCGTCACTTTTCAGGGGTTACTATACTTTGGTCCAACATACCATTGGTCCCATCGACTACCTACCCCCAAACCCTCACCCTAACCATAACCGCGAGCACGGGGCAGCACACCTAAACCTAACCCCCCAAACCCTATCCCGAGTCGGACCAATTAATGCTCCTTCGAACCAATGATATGTTGGACCAAAGTATGCTCCCCCTTTTGGGTAATCTCTGTCTGAATGCGTTGGTTTGATATTCATCAAATCCCACATGCTGAAAATAGAGGTGCCAGGCTGAACAAAGTAACAAAGTTTGTACTGTCTATTCTGAGCATTTCATTGCAAGGCGACTATAGGATATAAGGAACAAACAGCTAGCAGCCGCACACTCAAAACACTGTGCAGATATCTGGAGTTTTAACCCATTCTGACCGGGCACCCATTTTGGTGTCGGCATCATGTTATGCTTTAGCTATTGAAAAATAGCAGATCTACAAGCTCATATCGCGCCACCGAGTGGCGCGATACGAGCTTGTAGGTCTGCTATTTTTGAAAAATCGAAGACACTTTTAGAATCTGATCTCAGGTCAGAATGGGTTAATAATGAAACTGTCAGGATGTAATAGACATTTTTAGAATCTGATCTCAGGTCAGAATGGGTTAAAGCAGGCCTTGGATGGTGTGACCTTCACCAGGCATACAAGGACACACAGCAGTAGACTACATAATAAGGGGTCCCAGCAGCGATGTCACTTTGATCGCCAATGCGAGACACCTGTGCCCAACATTCCAGTGACTACACAGACATCAAGGGAATTGTAGTCCCAAATGAAGTGCACTAGGTCATATACTTATAACATCAAGGGAGTTGAAGACCTACAATGCCCCTAATATATATATATATATATATATATATATATATATATATATATATATATAAGACACACGTGTCTTACTGAGACGGGAACACCAATATGTGTAGCCTAGAAATAAAATTAGAAAGATCATAAACAACAGTACAGAGAAATGCTTCACAATAGCTAGCATAGAGCAGTTTACAGTACAATAGGGGTTGTAAATCTTCTAGGGTGTGGGATCACCCTCTACGGCGAGAACTCTGTGATATTCCCTGGATATATATATATATATATATATACATAATATATATATATATATGATTCACTGACCAGATTTTTTTTTTCTGACCAGATTTCTTTTTTTCCCTCCTAGACAGGTTAAATGTTTGTCTTTAGTTTAATGTTTGTTTTGTAAATGCCATTGACAATGAAGGGAAAATTTACCTTATAATGTACCTCATTCATTACGTCATAATATTGTCTCTTTATTGTTAATGGTGTTTAATGTTTGTGTTATGGCACCGTTTGTTTTTAAATCACCATTACTTCACCTATAATCAACTTGAGTTAGACTTTAATATTTTAGAACCCTTCACTTCACACGGGTGTGATTTCTTAATGTTTATTTCACCCTGAAGCTGAATCAATCGTGAATAAATTAAGCCATGGTCGTTGAGGAAGATGGGCTGAATAAGAGCCACAGAAAAAACAACCCAAGCTCTTTTTTTGTTATGACCTCCTGTGCATGTACAGTATTCCCCTATGAATTCCTTCATAATTCATCCGATTTAACATGGGGGGGGGTGGGGGGGGGGGTGGGCAATACTCTTTCTTACTGCCAAAGTAAGACGGTTAAGTTGGCCGCCCATTGTGTCTGTGACAGCTGTTCTCGTCTAACAGAGACATAGTGTCCTTTGCCTCCTCTTGGCAAACCGTTAGGCGGACCGGCGGTGGTCTTCTTCAAACCGTCAGGCGGACCGGCGGTGGTCTTCTTCAAACTGTTAGGCGGACCGGCGGTGGTCTTCTTCGGCGAGTTTGTTCTTATCTGTCCGCCTCCTCCTTTGGGCCGTGTACTTTTCATGTGGAGGAAACAGTACTCAAATGTTTTACTTAAGTAAACGTATATCAATACTGCAATGTAGAAATACTCAGACAATTTTCTCTGACTCGAGTAAAAGTATAGAAAATATTTATTTAAATAGCATCTCTACAAGCTCTTTAACATATTTATTCAATTAGCATCTCGACAAGCTCTTGTGACGTGCTGTGAGAGCTTGTACTGAATTGACTTAATTAAAACTGATTAAAAATGTGGATTAAACAATGAAAACATAACATTGTGAAACGCAGGGAAAGTGTTCTAAAATGAATTAACTCGAGCTAACTCGTGTTTAGAAGTCAAAGTGTTAAGTAGGGCTTGAGTAGTAAAACGCATGTTTCGTAAAATAATTATCAAAATCTGCACAGTAACATTTTTAAATAGCGTAATTGTAGTGGAGAAAAAGTGAATTTGCCTCTGAGATGTATAGTGGAGTATAAGCTCCTACAGAACATTGGAAATAGTCCAGTAAAGTAAAAAAGATACCTCAAAACTACTTTAAACCAGGGGTTTTCAACCTTTTCATACTGAAGTATACCACCACAGAAAATATCTGGCACTCCAAATACCGCCACAATAACTGATGTTAAAATACAGGAAGCGTAGACCTGCCCCATCCTATTCAGATATTATTAACCCAGGAGGAAAATGTAATTTATTCTTTAAATTGTTTTGTTTTTGTTCCATTCCCAAAACAGATTTGCTGCTGCTCTGAAAATGTGATTAAATCCGTCCTAAACTCTTACGGCTAGGAGTGCTGTCATGCTCATTTCAGCATGGCTGGAGAGCCTATTTCAACCAATGTCTTGGTCAGAACAACTATACCTGTATTAATATAAATATGAAGAGTACCACCAGAGGGGGGGCTCAAGTACTAGTACCAGTGGTTGGGGGGGGGGGGGGGGGGGGGGGGGGGGGGGGGGGGCGTGGCAGTGGAAACCGTGGTCAACTAAAAAGTCATCACATCGTCTCAGCGTCATCTGTCAGCGTCATCTGTCACAGTGTCGACATGCTTCCTGCCAGCCAGCCGTCTCTCTGCCTCTGACTCTGGCGTCGCTCCCCTCCATCATCGGGGGTGAGAGTGACACGGGCTTCCTGCTAAAGACTTGACACTGCAGTGTGTGACCCCTGCTATACCCCTCCCTCAGTCAGTCCGGGGAGAAGCAGTCATTTGTTTCAAAGCTTAACACGCTATACTCAAACACGGTGGCTCGCATCCCACCCCAATTCCTTTCTTCCTTTCCTTCCTCTCTCTCCCTCTCTCTCGCTTCAGTTCAAACCCGCTTGGGCTCCCCCGGAGTATAGTTCTCTCAGATAGGTGTCAAAGTGTCCTTGAGAGACATCCGAACGCCTATAATTGCTCCCGTCGATGAGCAGGTTGGTGGTGGCGCCTTGCATGGTTTCCTCCTCGCTGTGTCAGTGTGTGTGAATATACATTATTATAAAGAGGCTTTGGAGAAAAGCCGAATATAAAGCGATATATATATATATGCACAGTATCTCCATGCTGTCTATTTACCATATCTTTCTCTCTCTCTCTCTCTCCCTCCCTGTGAGTCTCCGAGTCATTAGTGTGGGAGTGCAGCAGTGAGTGGGATGGCGTTTCTGTTCGGCTGCGTTTGAACGGGGAGTGATAATTCAACGCACCACTGGCTCCCCATAACCCCCCGCAGCCCCCCACAACCCCCCCCCCCCCCCCACCCCCCCCCCCCCCGCCAGGCGCCCTCCAGCAAAACTCACTACCCACAGGGAACGACATCTGAAAAGGTCAAACATCTCATCTCCATTCAACGTCTTCCTATTCCCAGGCAGTGACGCAATCTATTTGAAATCAGGGCGATTTTCAGTCAAGTCTTTGATTTTGACATACTACGGTACTACTACGTACCAAGTGCTTTGTGGGGTTTTTTTAACACGGGGACCTTCTTCGAGTTTCTTAACCTGTTCTGACCTGAGAACGATTCTACAAATGTCTTCTACATCCTGACAGTTTTCTGGAAAAAGCTATGTTTCTATGTCAGTCGTTTCTTCGATTTTCAAAAAATAGCAGACCTACAAGCTTGTAGATCTGCTATTTTTCAAAAGCTAAAGCATAACATAATGCTAACACCAACAGGGGTTCTCGCCCC
>NC_139707.1:45002614-45044588 GCF_964188405.1 Protomyctophum parallelum | reverse complement strand
ACCCCGAGTTAAAAACATTCACTTTGAAAGAATATATAATGTGACTAGATTTGATCGAGAGACTGCCATTGGATTTTTTTTAGAATTTTATCATGTCATATGAAAGCAGGGAATGATAGCTTCAAATTGACATATTGGTTGTGCAGTTTGACCCACTAGTTTTTGAGATATGGCTTCTAGAAAGACAGAAAAAAAGGAAAAATAAAATAATTTTTCCAGCTGTCCTGAACAGTTGCCACTTGCGCGATGGCAGTCCTCCATTCACAAGTGGTCACATTATATTCAAAGATTTGCGCCACATTTTTACGATAAAAAGAAAATAGCAGACCTACAAGCTCGTAGCGTGCCACTCGGTGGCGCGCTATGAGCTTGTAGATCTGCTATTTTTCAACAGCTAAATTCTAACATGATGTTTAAAACACCAAAGGGGTTTCCCGACCAAAATGGGATAGACAAAACAATTAACCGCAACAGAAAGAAAGAAAGAAAGAAAGAAAGAAAGAGAGAAAGAAAGAAAGAAAGAAAATGGCTGTAGCCTTTGGTGGAGCGAGCGAGAGAGAGAGAAAAAACTCAAAGCACACACACACACACACACCATTCAGCAGACTATAGCCCCATATTACCATAACAGTGGGGAAGGTTCAGTGGAGCCTGGTAGAGAGACATTACGCTGAGCTTCATTCCTGACACCGAGCCACACACACCACCACCGCCACCGCCGCTACGCCACCGCCGAGGTGGATGACGAAACACCAAACAGCTCGTTAAAGCCTTCACAATGTGCCAGAAATGTTTTCACTGTACAAAGTGTCATTTAGAGACAGGGCAGAGGAGGCCTTTGGAGACACACACACGGAGCAAATCGGAGAACCAGCTCTCTCTCTCTCTCGCTCTCTACTTTGCCCTCTCCAGAAGCATTATGTGACTGAATTTGACTGAGGGACTGCTATTGGATTTCTTTTTTTTTTAATTTTCGTTTTTTCATGTCATATGAAAGCAGGGAATCATAGCTTCAAATTGACATATTGGTTGTTCAGTTTGACCCGCCAGTTTTTGGAGATATGGCTTATAGAGTGATGTCTTGCAGAGAAACAGTGAGTTGTGAAAACAGGCTTGAAAGGTTCACTTCTGTGGTCTCCAACGTTACACCATAGCTACATGTTTAAGCATTTATTTCATATTTACATGTCAATACAGCTCTGATACTTATTGCAGACATGCTCTAGTATGTGAAGAGTCTGCCTGTGCTATCAACTCATTTAGAAAAAAAAAATATATATATATATATAGTTTTTCTAATCTGGTGAAAAGCTGGAATTTGCGCGATGGCAGGCTCTCAGTCAAATCTTGTCACATAATGCTCTGTCTCTGCTCGAGGTGAGGTGTTGACTCTCTAAAAGCACTTGGTGTAAAATGAGCGTATGTCCCCTTTAAGAGCTGTCTGAGCGTAAGGTATGCTGGGAGACAGACTGGGGGAGTTTGAGTGTTGTTTGAGTGAAGTGAACTTGAAAAGGTGTTTGATATTTGCTAGTAGTGACAATAAAGTCCCAACCATGCCTGAAGAAACGCCTGTTTTTCATTCACCATTGCACCACGGGAATATATAAGTATTAATCTGGGAGCTGCAGGTTGGGGGAAATAAGCACACTATCTCTGCAGGGTTCTATTTGCGGCTCATCTAAGCCTGCCGGGCCCTACATGTCCGGCTGCTGTTCAGAGGGAAGCTGACAGGTCACTGATAGTCCATTTAAGGCCAGTGGTACAGTCACGGTTCTGAAGGTCACACCGACCAGCACAACTATGGTACAGTCACGGTTCTGAAGGTCACACCGACCAGCACAACTATGGTACAGTCACGGTTCTGAAGGTCACACCGACCAGCACAACTATGGTACAGTCACGGTTATGAAGGTCACACACCGGCACACATATATGGGCAAAAGGTAGCAAAGGGTTGACACTCACACACACGCACAAACACACACACACACACACACACACACACACACACACACACACACACACACACACACACACACACACACACACACACACACGCACACACACACACACACACACTCCATAGCTATGGACATTTTACCATGTTTTACTGTTTTTTTATTGCTATGCTATTTGTGTCTTTGATTTGTGTCTTTGATAAAGATTTGTTTATTAAATAAACCCCTTTTGGTGTCAGCATCATGTTATGCTTTAGCTATTGAAAAATAGCAGATCTACAAGCTCATAGCGCACCACCGAGTGGCGCGCTATGAGCTTGTAGGTCTGCTATTTTTTGAAAAACGACTGACATTTTTTAGAATCTGATCTCAGGTCAGAATGGGTTAATCAGACCAGTGTGTTGTCCAGTGGAAATCTCGTATGAATCTGATCTCAGGTCAGAATGGGTTAATGCTGTAAAGTGCACAGAGACCGCCCCCTGGGGTGATTTTGTACTTTGTATATATATATATATATTATGGCAACACATCAACTTATTCACAGCCAACATTGGTCACTTCAGTCTGTCATATTTATTACCCCCCCCCCCCACACACACACACACACACACACACACACACACACACACACACACACACACACACACACACACACACACACACACACACACACACACACACACTCCAGAAATGTATTCACAACAGAAAAGGTTATAGTTCTGCACATAATAGTGTCCAAGTGTTCAACGTCAAGTGAAATTATGGTAATATATACAAGTACAGTATAATATACGTACATATATGTATTTGTACAGCTATACTGTAGGCTAGATGAAGACGTACGCACACACACACACACACACACACACACACACACACACACACACACACACACACACACACACACACACACACACACACACACACACACACACACACACACACACACACACACACACACACACACACACACACACGTGCACGCTCACACACACATGGTGCTAGCGACCCCTCGTAGCGCCGTAGCGCATCAGAGCAGGAGTGCTAGCTGATGAAGACGTGCACACACACACACACACACACATACACACACGTGCGCGCTCACACACACACACACATGGTGCTAGCGACCCCTCGTAGCGCCGTAGCGCATCAGAGCAGGAGTGCTAGCGTCCTGCCGCGCTGCAGGTCACCATACATTATGCATGACGGTCTGGCTCAGAGACAAACTACGCATGTTATTAAGACATTCTGGGCGGGAAAACAACCCCCTTTTGGTGTTTTAAAGAGCATTATTATGTCATGCTTTAGCTATTGAAAAATAGCAGATCTACAAGCTCATAGCGCGGCACCGAGTGGCACGCTACGAGCTTGTAGGTCTGCTATTTTTTTTTAAGTCGTTGATAATGTTGGGCGCAGATCTTTGAATATATATATATATATATATATATATTATTTCAGAGCGAACGTTTTTTAACTGAAATATTTGCTTCTGTTGGGGGAGGGGGGGGGGGTCTGGAACTACATATTTTCAGATGGGGGGACAATTTCATGGTTTTGGGGTCCTTGACATGAAAGACCTTGAGAACCAACTGACATAGAAACAGTGTTTTTATTTTATTTAGAATACATTATTTTGTAGAATCGTCGTCAGGTCTAAGTGGGTTAAGCATAAGCTACGCGGCTTCATATCTTCATCCTATACGGCGAGATCTAAGAACGGCGGGACGCGTGGGGTGGCGTCTCACAGCTGTGGGGTGCGATCGAGAATCGCCGTTATCGTCTAACCACAGGGGTATATATATCGAAGGATAACCTTTAGCATGACCAAAAGAGCAATCTTTTGGTCTGAAAATGTATTAAAATTATGCCTGGAGAGCCGCATAGCACATGTTTGCTTTAATAAAGCTAAACTTTAATTATTTGTGCTATTTATGTGTGTCTTTCAATATTAGTTTTCTGTTTTTTTTTATTGTCTGCTTATTTCTTCAAAGCAGATCAAATACCAGTTGGTGGTGGAACTGGAAGCAAACGAACAAATCAACAATTTGCTTCTTATTCTTTTTGAGGGGTGCTATAGTGTTTGTTTAGAGCTCTTTCAACACGACGTCGCTGTGATATGTTGTGAGCTTGTAGATCTGCTATTTCTGACTGATGCCCCCCCCCCCCCCCCCCGACGACCTTTGCTTTCGTGTACAGTAGCAGCAAAAGGTTGTCGTAATCGGGAGTCAAACCAGCGACACGATGTCAGGCTAAAGAGAGTCGTAATCACATGTTGATTATCGTAATAACAATCGTTTAATAAATCGTGACATGACATTCTCATAATATCGCCCCCATCCCTTATCCCATTTTAGACGGGAACCCCTTTTGGCGTTGGCATTACGCTATGCTTTAGCTATTGAAAAATAGCAGATCTACAAGCTCATAGCGCGCCACCGAGTGGCGCGCTACGAGCTTGTAGGTCTGCTATTTTAGAAAAATCGGAGAACGACTGACATAGAAACATGGCTTTTTCAGAAAACTGTCAGGATGTAGAAGACATTGTTTAGAATCTGATCTCAGGTCAGAATGAGTTATACCCACGGCAGCATAATGAGTGTTATTACGAGGGCGGACGGGAGAGGGACACACTCCACGTGGTATTCAGACCTAAATGCCACCCGCGTCGACTCTGATGAAAATATGAAGACTTGAGTCGCCGTTACTCTGCGCGCTCGCTGAGGTGACACACACACACACACACACACACACACACACACACACACACACACACACACACACACACACACACACACACACACACACACACACACACACACACACACACACACACACACACACACACACACACACACGCACACACACACACACACACACGCACACACACACGCACAGATCAGAGCAAATGTCACCGCTGCAAAATAACCCATTTAGGCCCGACGTCAAAAAAAAAAAAAAAAGTCTAAATCCTGACATTTGTTTTCAAATACCTCATGTTTCTATATCAGTGGTTCTAAATATTTCATGTCAAGGACCCCAAAAATGTCATGTATTTGGCCACTGACCCCCCATCTGAAAATATGTAGTTCCAGGGACACCCCCCAGAAGCAAAGATTTGAGTTAAAAAACGTTCACTCTGAGAGAATATAATATATTCAAAGATTCATCTGCGTCACATTTTCACAATTTCTTCAAAAATAGCAGACCTACAAGCTCATAGCGCGGCACTCGGTGCCGCGCTATGAGCTTGTAGATGAGCTTGTAGATGAACAGGCCAAAATGTGATAAGCACCATCTCTCTCCTCCTCTCTCTCTCTCTCTCTCTTCGCCTCCCTCCATTTCACTCTCTCTGTTGCTCTCTGTGAATACTAAGATAAAAAAATAAAAATAAATACTATTACACACATACTGTAGGCAGGAATCTTAGAGGCCAAACACTGCGAGTGAAGATGAAATGGCAGAGAGGAAGGGGAGAGGAAATAACGATGCACTGAGAGGGGGATGTAATTGTGTTTACAGACTCTGCCATTCAAACATGGCTCCGGGATGCTCCGAGGCCCCCCTTATATTACCCGAGGCCCCGTCTGTCTCCCCATGGTAACGGCCGGGGGCGGCCGAAAGCAAACTCTGCATTCTAAAAACCGTGAGATGCTAAAGAAATCGATACGCCCAGCACTACAGGGCCTTCATTAGACACCGCCAGGCTTGACCTTCAGCACAGCACGGAGGTCACTCGCATTTCCTGCAACAACGGCACAGGGGGGGTAGGGGGGCCATTTCAACAAATTATTAAGATAACAAAGTTTTCAGAAGACAATGCTATACGATGGCCTCCTGCTTTAACACCGTGGCGTAATAATAACAGTAAATCCCTCCGAAAAACAGTAAACAGTGAATGATTCATGAGCCTCTCTCTCCTCCTTCTCGTGTGAAGGCTTGTGTTGGCTTGTGTTGGCGAAGGCATTGGTATACCGCGGTGTAAAGATTAAAGAAGTAACACTCCACTACATCTCAAAGGCAAAACAAACAGTGATACGTCAGACCTATATACTTTGGCAGTTTCAACACAGGCGATCTGCAAGCTCACAACGTGTGATTTTTGCAACGTATTGCGAAGCTTTGTAGATAACCGGACCAGTCATTGACCGGCCGTTCCCCAAGGGGTCGATACTTAGTCCTCTCCTTTTTCACCAAATATCTAACAATATCTACAAGCTCACACTTATATAGGAGCTACAATTGGCAAGGTCTACAAGAGCTGTGAGCTTGCAGTTCTGCTATCTTCTGCCATCTTTTGAACACTATATCTTCTGCTGTCCGTTCTGCATGGCTACAGTGGGGGGGCAATTTGTGTGTAAATTATAAAATGGTAAATGGTGCATTTATATAGCGCCTTTATCCAAGGCACTTTACTTTACTTTAGATTGTGCATTACATTCACCCATTCATTCACACACACATTCATACACCGATTGCGGCGGAAACCATGCAAGGTTCCAACCAGCACATCGGGAGCAATTTGGGGTTCAGTGTCTTTGCTCAAGGACACTTCGACATGTAGACAGGAGGCACAGGGATTCGAATCGCCGACTCACGGATCAAAAAAATATAATTTCTTTGTATATATCCTCTCTTCATAATGTAAATAATATCCCAAGCGGCACACTTTACTACTTCTTTCGATGGAAATAAGTGAATTAGCATAACACCCCATAGCCCCATTCAATGCAATGCAATTCATTGAGGGCTTATGGTAGGGAAATAGCCAATAAGGAGTTTTTGCACAAAATAACCTGGACCTCTTTGGTGGGGACATAACAACTACAAAGAACGATAAGAAAGCATTCTAGCATGGAATTCTCCTTCAACTCTGTAACATCTGTAACTCCATGCTGCTTCTGGGGGGCGACTGATAATAATATCCCACAACAACGGGATCCATAAAAGGTTCCGTCTCTCTATGAATCTACTGTATACGGTATATCCATCTGTCTAGTATGAATCTACCGTATATCCATCTAACCCCTGACGGTTCATCTATTCCCGCAGAACGTCTGTTACACCCGCAGAGCACGCCAAGGGGGTCGACTGGCACTCCAAAATGCATCATTCCAGCCGACAGATGGAGGAGAACCTTCAAATATAACCCACTCGACGCCTACCCAAAACCACTCACCGCTTTCCTCCCATGCAGCCACAGCCAAACTGTAATATGCATGAATGCGTCATTATCCCATTCTGACCTGAGATCAGATTCATACGAGGTTTCCACTGGACACACACTGGTCTGATTAACCCATTCTGACCTGAGATCAGATTGTAGAAATGTCGGTCGTTCTTCGATTCTTTAAAAAATAGCAGACCTACAAGCTCGTAGCGCGCCACTCGGTGGCGCGATATGAGCTTGTAGATCTGCTATTTTTCAATAGCTAAAGCACAACATGATTTAATACCAAAATGGGTGCCCGTTCAGAATGGGTTATACCACCGATAATCGAATGCACCCCACCCCGTGCACCCTTCACCCCTCCTGCCTCCCACCCCCCTCCCACCCCACCCCACCACACCACCCCACACGGTTCCAATGCTTCTCCTCAAGGTCACCTAATCACCATGTTCGCTTCAGAAGACCTCCATCTTTTAACCAGGAGCAGGAGCTGAAGGATTTATGGCCCCGGCAACACCCCCCACCCCCCAACGTCATGATTACCAATCAGGAGGAGTAATAGCTGTTTAACCCCTTCTGGACGGTAACCCCTTTTGGTGTTTTAACTAAAGCATCATGTTATGCTTTAGCTATTGAAAAATAGCAGATCTACAAGCTCATAGCGCGCCACCGAGTGGCGCGCTACGAGCTTGTAGGTCTGCTATTTTTTGAAAAATCTTGAAAATGTAAGGCGCAAATCTTTGAATATATATTCTATTCTTTGCTTCATGTGGGGTCCCTGGAACAACATATTTTGAGATGGGGGGGGGGTCTGTGACCCAAATAGAGATAATTCTGGGGGTCCTTGACATGAAAAAGGTTGAGCACCACGGAGATAGAAACGTAGGTTTTTCAGAAAACTGTCATGATTGATTTAGAAGGCATCTTGTAGAATCGGCCTCGGTCAAAATGGGTTAAGCGGACGGGGCTTTTGTCATCCCCCGAGGGGTGAAGTGCCAGTCAAGGTTTCCGCTATAGGGGAGAACTCATCGCTGAGCTGAGCTGAGCGAAGGCTGCAACTCCAGGGCGAGCGAACGCTGGAGGATTGGGTGTGTTGTATATAGCCTTCAGATTATGCAGATTATTATACGAGTCATCATATCTGCAGCTAGTCTGTAGCTAGCGGCAGTCTGTGTAGCTACACACACACACACTGTGGAGCCATCTACTGTATTACCTCTAAACCAGGGGTCTTCGACCGGGGGTCCGTGACCCCTAGGGTTCCTGAAAACCCACCTTTTCAGACTCCATCATGGCCCATAGCACTTACCCTAACCCCTTAGATAGCATTTCTGTTGACTTAGATAGCATTTGACACAGACTTATAGCATGTTATGTAGACAGCACTATAATTGTATTGTATATAGTCATAGCACGCCATAGTACATATGTATAGCATAGTAGTGAATATGTATAGTTTATTATGTATAGTGTATGTATAGTTTCATCATATAGATATTCCACTGTTACCTTCTTAGCTTACGCATGTTTCATGATAAATGCTTTTATGTGATCTATTCCCATGCTTTTGTTCTTGCTTAAATGTAAGTCGCTCTGGATTAAGAGCGTCTGCTAAATGCCTAAATTGTAAAATTGTAAATTGTTCCTCAGTGATCTAATGTGGCGCCAAATGTTTGTGTAATATTTTTTTTTTCTTTTTCGTTTTTGAGCTGTGCTAACCGCTCCAAGGTGGACTTTTTGAGTGGTGCAACCACTCCCTTATGGAGCTATGTGTGTGGGTGGCTGGGTGGGTGCGTCTGAGCACGAAAACAGCATGGTTGTTTTTCACCACCTGTGCACAACCTAACACACACACAAACGCACATATCAACTGTATATATGGTGATTTAGGGTGTGCCAGTACAGTACAGAGACAGTACAATAGAGGGACCCCCTCGCCGGAATCTGTCCGGCACCCTGGGTGCGTTCCTAGGTGCGTTCCTAGGTACGTTCCCACACGGATTTGTCCCACTCACTTCACACGGGTGTGATTTCTTTCTTCTAGATTGAGTATGAAGGAACCCTAGTGGAAATGAGCCAATACCTTTCTTTACAGTATAGTGTATAAATCCATCTTAGCAGACCCTGTGCTGTACAGTATATAGGCTACTTTCCTGAGCACTCTTTTGCAGACTGTTAATAAAGTATTCAATCAATATCAAAGACAACAAAGTGCCCTGCAGAGAGCTAGCTGATGTTTATCCCAATCTGACCAGAGATCAGATTCATACGAGGTTTTCCACTGGACACACACTGGTCTGATGAACCCATTCTGACCCGAGATCAGATTCTAAAAATGTCAGTCGTTCTTCGATTTTTCAAAAATGGCAGACCTACAAGCTCGTATCGCGCCACTCGGTGGCGCGATACGAGCTTGTAGATCTGCTATTTTTCAATAGCTAAAGCATAACATGATGCTGACACCAAAATGGGTGCCCGGTCAGAATGGGTTATAGGAGTCAGGAGTGAGAATGTGTGAACACACACTTCAGTAGAAAAGTCTTGTTTATATCTCAACTTTAACTCATTCAGGCCTGACATCAAAATGTAAAAAAACTGTCTTCTGAAATACCTATGTTTCTATAGAGGGTATGTATGCGCTGTGACATCATCATCAAACCAGGAAGTTATGCGGGAACGCCCACTGAGTGGCAAAAAACTACTTTCTGGCCTTGACAGCCCCATACATCCACACAGAAAAGTCCTATTTCATTGCATGAAATGACTTATATAATAACAGTGGTGCTTAATATTTCATGTCAAGGACCCCAAAAAGTATATGTAATTGACCGCTGACCCCCCCCCCCCCCCCATCTGAAAATATGTAGTTCCAGGAACCCCCTCAGAAGCAAAGATTTGAGTTAAAAAAATACATATTCCAAATCTGCGTCACATTTTCACGATTTCTCAAAAATAGCAGACCTACAAGCTCGTAGCGCGCCACTCGGTGGCGCGCTACGAGATTGTGGATCTGCTGTTTTTCGATAGCTAAAGCATAACATGATGCATAACACCAAAAGGGGTTCCCGTTCAGAATGGCCTAACGGTCAACTGAACTGACCCAAACTTTGTGTTTCAAACCCCTTTTGTCACCAGCGTACGTACAGTCATGTCATTGGTTACTAGGCAACTGTAAGCTTGTAAGTGCTAAAAGAACATGAGTCACAATCAAGACCAAAGTTTAAAGGGCTGATACAGTAACACTATGTACTGTACTGGAACGAGTTGGCGAGAGAGAGAACAGCTTCGATCCGGCTGACTGGAAGCAAAAGGGTAGTGTCGCGCACACATGCACACGCACGCACACACACGCGCGCACACACACACACACACACTTTCAGATGATTGTTTTTCTCATGGACCATGCTGTGAGTAAAGAGTGTCTCACACACACACACACACACACACACACACACACACACACACACACACACACACACACACACACACACACACACACACTTCACGCTGTGAGTTAAAGAGTTTCAGATATTCTGGTGTTTTCTTTGTGACAAAAGTTCAAATCGTTATAACGGCACAGCTCTCTGTTCTGTTCTTAACTGTAACCGTACGGATGGAAATGTTATTAATCACACACAGAAAGTGTCCAATTATTGAGCACTCAAAAGTTACGGGGGACGCCGGCTTTGAAATAAATGTTTTTTTTTATTTGAGAACCACTGTGCTATACACTAAACGGAATAGAGCCATTTGAATCATTGGTGACGCCTGTGGAAGAATAATTAACCCATTTTGGACTGATGTCAATTTTAAAAAAGGCTTCTAAATCCTAATAGTTCTCTGAAAAACCCCATGTTTCTATGTCAGCGGTGCTCAACCTTTTTCATGTCAAGGACCCCCAGAATTATCTCTATTGGGCCACGGACCCCCATCTCAAAATATGTAGTTCCAGGGACCCCCTAGAAGCAAATATTTTAGTTAAAAATGTTCGCTCTGAAATATATATTCAAAGATTTGCACCGCACATTTTCACAACTTAGCAGACCTACACTCGGTGCCGCGCTTATGAGCTTGTAGATCTGCTATTTTTCAATAGCTAAAGTATAACATAATGCTTTAACCCATTCTGACCGGAACCAATTTTGGTGTTAGCATCATGTTATGCTTTATCTATTGAAAAATAGCAGATCTACAAGCTCATAGCGCGCCACCGAGTGGCGCGATACGAGCTTGTAGGTCTGCTATTTTTGAAAAATCAAAGAATGACTGACATTTTTAGAATCTGATCTCAAGTCAGAATGGGTTCATCAGACCAGTGTGTGTCCAGTGGAAAACCTCGTATGAATCTGATCTCAGGTCAGAATGGGTTAAAACACCTAAAGGGGTTAGTTTCAGACCACGACGGAGGCTCGCCGTCTCAAGCGAACTTGAGAACAACGAGAGAAACCACCGAGGGAGCTAAAGCCAGCGCGTTGCCGCGTTGAACGCTGCGAAGTTCACTTCCACTACAATGGAACTATAGGGATGTTCCTATAGTTCCATTGATCGGGAGCGGATCGCCGTCTCACCCAATCACAAGCTGCGGGCACTCCTTTTTTCAGCACCAAAGCCAGTATGGCTGCCGTGCACAGAGAGAGCCAATTCCACTCTCTCTGTAAACTTTATCTCAACAGAACAAACTAAGCATCCATCCTACCGAAAGTAGAATGTCACATAATCCCACAAGGAGGCCAGGGGTGACCTTTTAAGGCCAGTTATATTGAAAAGCCATAGTCTCCTCCTCTAGGGCGGCATTTAAGCTAAATGAAAACGCCAACGTACTGTATGTCCTCTCGCTACACTACAGTAGGACCATGATGTCGTCCCCTTGTCTTCTTAACCCATTCTGACCTGAGATCAGATTCATACGAGGTTTTCCACGGGACACACACTGGTCTGATTAACCCATTCTGACCTGAGATCAGATTCTAAAAATGTCAGTCGTTCTTCGATTTTTCAAAAAAATAGCAGACCTACAAGCTCATAGCGCGCCACTCGGTGGCGCGCTATGAGCTTGTAGATCTGCTATTTTTCAATAGCTAAAGCACGACATGATGCCGACACCAAAATGGGTTCCCGTTCAGAATGGGTTAAATGGTAAATGGTGCATTTATATATAGCGCCTTTATCCAAGGCGCTTTACATAGATTGTGCATTACATTCACCCATTCACACACACACAGTCATACACCGATTGCGCGGAAGCCATGCAAGGCACCAACCAGCACATCGGGAGCAATTTGGGGTTCAGTGTCTTGCTCAAGGACACTTCGACATTGTAGACAGGAGGAGGAACCGGGATTCGAACCGCCGACCCCATGGATCATTGAACGACCTGCTCTACCTCCTGAGCCACAGTCGCCTTCTGATTTCAGACATCTCTCTCATATTCTGCCCAGAGACGGTGCAAATGTTTTGCATGCAGCAGTTTAAGATTAAAAATAAGTGAAATAATGAATCACTTAACAATAGCTTCCCAGTAACTCTGCTATAGGACTGTGGGGACAAATTGTGCATCGTAGAATCTGCATAATGTTCCCGATTAATTCCCGAATGGACCATTTTGTCGTTAAACAAACACTGAGGGTTTTTTTGCTGCAGTGCACAGAGTTCCGGTTCATTTGGGGAGTCACTGCACAGAGCGCTGCCTCCGGACCGCTAGCCTCGGAAAAACCCAGACGGTTTTATTCCCAGGGAGGGAAAGAAAAAAGGTCTGGGACCGTCGAGTCCACTTCAACTCGGCATAGAGTAGCGCAAACGTCGATCACTCTCTGCTGATTTCTGATCACATACACACACACACACACACACACACACACACACACACACACACACACACACACACACACACACACACACACACACACACACACACACACACAAATATTATAAAATCAAGTCACATTTTTCTTTGAACATACCGCGATAAATAAGGAACTTGAACGTTAGTTCCATGTTGATCCGTGCCTGAAATCAAATCAATTGACTTGATCAACGTTGCTTATCGTTTGCTTAGCTTTGACTATAGCTGCAGGACCTGTGAATTGTAGACACACACACACAGACACACACACACACACACACACACACACACCCACACACACACACACACACACACACGCACACACACGCACACACACGACCCACTGTTTCGGAAACTGTGATTTTGATGATGTATTCCATGACGGCTTGGTTTGGTGAGATTAGTAAAGTATTCGCATTTATCCCGGGCCTCCTCTGGGCCAACGTCAGCATTTTAGGAAAACGCTGACCTGCAGAGGCCAAGAGGGCCAGAGACGTGTTGCTCTGTTTGACCACGGCTATGCATTCAAATACACGTTGAAACGCGTCGAGGTCAAGGTAAACTTTACTGTCCACAGGGGAACGTTGTCTTGGGCGTTCACCCCTAGATGCTGAGACACACAGAACCTCAGTGACAACCAGGGTTGATTTTGGCAACAGGTTATAGTTTTAGTTTTAGTCATAGTCTCTTGAATAGTTTATTTAGTTTGAGTCACATTTTAGTCACCTGGAATGTTTTAGTGTTAGTCTAGTTTTAGTCGACTAAATCTACAGGTGATTTAATCGACTAAAATGTATTTTGGCGGGCCTTGATGCCGTCGTAATGACTGATTTTACACTTGCAGAAAATAGCCGATCTACAAGCTCAAGCTTGTGAGCTTGTGGATCGGCTATTTTCAGCATGCAACCAAGTGTGAAATGACTTATATTGGATTTCTTGTCCACTATAGTCCCTTCCTAACATTTAACTCTAGTTTGTATTTGTTGACGAAATTGTTAGTTTTAGTCATCATAGCTTTAGTTTCGATTTAGTTTTCATCAGTGGAAAAAGGCAGTCGACGAACATTTTTCGCTTTAGTTTTAGTCGACGAAATCAACACTGGCGACGACACAACATGGCTGCCGTCAGGTGAAAACCTTTGCATGTCCAAAACCGTTAATATTCAGGAATGGAGATAAAGAACCATGCGTTCCAATGGACCCAGTGCCAGTTATTTAATCACCAAACTTCTACAAACTCACTGCTATACTTGACACTGTTCTTGACCCATTCTGAACGGGAACCCATTCTGGTGTTGGCATCATGTTATGCTTTAGCTATTGAAAAATAGCAGATCTACAAGCTCATAGCGCGCCACCGAGTGGCGCGCTACGAGCTTGTAGGTCTGCTATTTTTTGAAAAATCGAAGAACGACTGTGACATTTTTAGAATCTGATCTCAGGTCAGAATGGGTTAATCAGACCAGTGTGTGTCCAGTGGGAAACCTCGTATGAATCTGATCTCGGGTCAGAATGGGTTAAAATATAAAGTAAAGTAAATATGGAGATACTAGTCCCGCACCCGCCTTTCCACCCACCATCAATCTGGCTATGTGACCGTGGGTATGATCCCATAGCCCGTGGGGACTGTGACTACACAGATCCCATAGCCCGTGGCGAGAATTCTAACAGATTGAATTTTGAAAAAAAGGTCAAGAGTCGTCTTTGCACTCTGTCTGTGTACTGTATGTATGCCAGGAATATGTTTTACTGTTTGCACGGTGTATAGTCGATATTGTCTTACTGTATAACATTGCTATAGTAATAGTATGCATGCTTATATTTGTAGTTTGACCCACGGTATGGTCTAACGTGCTCAATGCTGTCTTAACCTGCTGTAGCCCCTAACAGCCCCTGGGGCTTATGGGCTTTGTAGTCCCCCTTTGTAGTTCTCTGTTACTCTGGCTGATTACACCCTCCTCTCAGGGCTGCGTGGGCAGCCCCAGATTAACGAACGCACAGGGTTTCTGGCGCTTCGGCCCCTAGGGGCCCCCCTAGCTCCAGGGGACTCAGTGGGGGCACGAGTGTGTGTCAGTGTTGATTTTGTCGACTAAAACTAAGACGAAAAATGTTCGTCGACTACCTTTTTCCACTGACGAAAACTAAATGGAAACTAAATGAAAACTAAGCTATGACGACTAAAACTAAGACTAAATATACTGACAATTTCGTCAAAAAATAAAAACTAGACTAAAACGTTAGGAAGGGACTAGTGGACAAGAGATCCACTATAAGTCATTTTACACTTGGTTGCATGCTGAAAATAGCCGATCTACAAGCTCACAAAGCGTCGCGTTGTGAGCTTGTAGATCGGCTATTTTCAGCAAGTGTAAAAAAAAGGCAGGGACGTGACAAACAGACAAGACGAGGCAAGAAGGCTGATGAGCCATCATGGACGTCCGTGAAAAGAGAAAAAAGGTTTCCAGTGAAAGTGTTCACCGTCATTGTCAATAAACTCCGTAGCAGAATTAGAACATATTAAAGGTTTTATGACATTCATTTTCATTTATTTTTCTTTTTTCTTTTAGGTTTTATGACCTCAATTACACCCAAAAAACCTGAACTTTGAACATTCAGTGGATTTTCTGTGGTCTGACGTTTTCTTTGGGGTTTTTTGGGCCTTTTGAGCTACAATGAAAACAGGCAACACAGTGAAACAGTGACTTCTGCTGGCAAATCCCATTGACATATATGGGATTTGCAGTAAGTGATGTCACTTACTGCCGGCAAATCAGAGCACCTGTTTGAGCCAGAAAACCCCAGATCACAGAAAATCTACTGAATGTTAAAAGTTCATGTTTTTTGGGTGCAATTGAGATTAGAAAACCTAAAAAAAAACAAGAACAATTCCAAAACCTTTTTTTTAATGTCACAATCCCTTTAAGCCATTTTGACCTGCGATCAGATTCTAAAAATGTCTTCTAAATCCTGACAGTTTTCTGAAAAAGTTGGGGTGTGTATGTTTCTATGTCAGTCGTTCTTTGATTTTTTCTAAAATAGCAGACCTACAAGCTCGTAGCGCGCCACTCGGTGGCGCGCTACGAACTTGTAGATCTGCTATTTTTCAATAGCTAAAGCATAACATAATGGTAACATCAAAAGGGGTTCCCGCCCAGAATGGATTAAGAACATCAAGAAACTTGACTAGAGTTTTGTATTTATTATCAATATCCAATCCCTGCTCTGAAAAACTAAATTAGTTATTCAGCAATCAGGCCTGACTTTGCAGAGGGGAAACGGTCCAGTTCAAAGCATTCATTAAAAATGAGTGAAAAACAATCAGCGAGCGGACATTTAGAGCCGATAAGGAGAATTGGACAATAATGTACAAACTATTAGACTTTGCCAGTTAACATTTTCTAAACGCCCATTGATTAAATACAAAGAGCTAAATGGGATTGACCGTGGAACAAAACAAGACTCTTGACTCAGACACTTGGCTCTGATGTCTTTAGAAAATGAGTTGTTAAGGAATTTTTCAGCGCATTTCTCTAACCCATTTTGTACGGGAACCCCTTTTGGTGTTATAGCACTATGTTATGCTTTAGCTATTGAAAAATAGCAGATCTACAAGCTCATAGCGCGCCACCGAGTGGCGCGCTACGAGCTTGTAGGTCTGCTATTTTTTGAAAAATCGAAGAACGACTGACATAGTAAACATAGCTTTTTCAGAAAACTGTCAGGATGTAGAAGACATTTTTTAGAATCTGATCTCAGGTCAGCATGGTAAACTGTCAGGATGTAGAAGATTTTTTTTAGAATCTGATCTCAGGTCAGAATGGGCTAAAGAAGAAACACATCCGTGGGAGTGACGCCACAACCACAAGGCCTTCGGTGCTCGATGTGCTGCCTTTGTTAGGGTAGCAGAAAGGAGCTGTCTGTGGTGCTGAAACATGACGGCATGCAGGTTGCTTACTGTACATACAGTATAGAGCACCGAAGTCTGAAGGCAATATCGGTAGAGGGCACAAATCCACAGGTTCGTGTACTTTTTATTTGCATTATAAGGGATTTTGAGATCGCCTCATATAAGAACTGTGTTTGAAAAATAAACATGTCACCCCGGCCGCTTCACTCATATGGGTATGAAGAATCAACTGACTGAGAGAAAACGCTATTGTTACTGCTACTGAATTAGTTACATTTTCTCTAGAAGCAGACTGTATCATATATGAGTGACTGACTGTTGCAAACGATACAGAGACACCTCCCTGACAATAACGCCGAGACAGCTTGTTTATTTTTGGACCACAACGCTTATATGAAACGATTTTAAGATGAGCCCATGTTATCCTCCATAGAGAAATTACTTCCGCGAACCAGGGGGATCGAAGGGATGAGCGAGTTACGTCAGGACTTCGGTGCTCTATACAGTATACATACAGTACATGATCTCCACTTTCATCGACTGAAACTATGGCAAAAATGTTACCGTTTTTCGACTGACGAAAACTAAATTAAAACTGAGCTACGATGACTCAAACTACAGTAAGACAATATTGACAACTCCGTTAGTAGCGCACAACGCGACGCGTTGTTATCGACAATGGCAGTAAACACTTCCACCGAAAACCTGCTCTGACTCGCACGCACACACACACACGATGGCTGGTTCTTCACTTGCGAAGATCATAGGAAACATGCGCGCGTGCACGCGCACACACACACACACACACACACACACACACACACACGTAACACCCTACTTGACCATACATACTGCAGCGTCACACGAAAGCACCAAAGGTATCAGATTCACAAACTCCAAAACGTGGAGCGGAAAGCGACACATTGAGCTTGTTGATCTGTCACTTTTGTTATTATAGAAATTGAATCCTAAAAAGTTAAAGTAATTTTAGTTTTTTTTTAGACATAGCTGTGACGGCCCTGCCCCCTCTGCCTCACTGTAAGCTAGAGGGAAGCCTCTGTGATGGCAGAGTGGAGCAGGCCATCAGCCCAATTGTGCTCACCTGAGGTGGGTGTGGCTTAGGGGACTATATAGAGAGCTCTCCTGGCTGCAGCTCACTCTTCTCTCTGTCCTCCCTGCAAGCAGGACTGCCACCTGGCTCAAGGGCCTAACCACCCTTTTGTTGAGTTATGTTTTGCACCAGCTAATACAACACGCACACACCACTCTCCATACATCCACACACTGCACACATTACTGATGACTGATATCCTCACATCCCACACTTCATTATTTTGCTATGCTTTATTTACTTTAATATAATAAATATAACTACAAAACGTTATACTCTTGTGTGGACTCCCTGTTTTTGCCATGCATCCCCTAGTGCATGACATAGCAGTATAAGGTTTCCACCCAGCCGAGACCATAATTATCCCATTTTAGTCGGGAACCCCTTTTGGTGTTAGCATTACGTTATGCTTTAGCTATTTAAAAATAGCAGATCTACAAGCTCATAGCGCGCCACCGAGTGGCGTGCATGAAACACATGCATGCACAGCAGTGATTTAACCCATTCTGACCTGAGATCAGATTCTAAAAATGTCTTTTTGAAAATGACAGTTTTCTGAAAAAGCCATGTCTCTATGTCAGTCGTTCTTCGATTTTTCAAAAATAGCAGACCTACAAGCGTGCCACCGAGTGGCGCGCTACGAGCTTGTAGATCTGATATTTTTCAATAGCTAAAGCATAACATAATGCTATAACACCAAAAGGGGTTCCTGCCAAAAATGGGTTAACACACCTGCGGTAAAATAAATAAAATGCTACTAAAAAGTGGGGCTGTCGTGTCTTCTACAAACACCTGTATGCACTAATGAGGTACGGGGATGGCAGGTGGTACGGAATGTCCTCGTTATGGGACACCGGCGTTCACGGTACGCCCAATCGGAACACAGCACACACCCTCGTGTCACTGGAGGACGTCAGGGTCTCTGCGGCCATTTACAACCGACAGACATTTTGATTAAATGGGCATAACCCAAGCAGAACAGTACAGCAGCTGTGAGGCTGTTTGGGCCTATAATGACATATGCCCAAAATAGGAACAGCAGTTGGGAAAAAAGTGATTAATGGGGTTGGTCATAATATAGCAATTACTGGAAGAAACATGTAAAAAATAAAAAGTACATGTATGAATTTGATTAAATTAAGGGAGTAAGTGATAAATTAAGTTAAATTATTCCAGTCAGTCATTTGTTTTGGATTCATGTTAAAGGACCACTTCACCCACTTTTTAACCTTTTTTCATATAATAGGTCCTCACAAATACTCATGATAAAATGGCACAATGTTTTTCTACTCAGTCTGTGTCTCATAGGACGGCTGTGGGCAGTTCAGAAACCCGTCCACCAGTGACATCATCGTTAGGCAGATTTCCTTTTTAAACACGACTTTTCTTTTTTACAAAAATGTTCAGATTTTAATTATCGTGAGAACGATGGCTTCCATTTTCACATTGCAACTTTTCAGGACTAGAAAGCCTGCAATTTCTATTAGCTTGTATATTCCCCATCGATGATGTCACTGGCCACAGCCCTCCTATGAGACACAGACTGAGTAGATTTTTTTTTTTTAGTGAGGACCTATTATATGAAGATGAAGGTTGAAAAGTGGTGAAGTGGTCCTTTAATCTTTCATGACAACATACAGTATGCTGCAGTATTATAGTTGGATTATACACGTTCCCATGTCCATCTGGGACTGCAGGACATAAAGAAAACAAGATAACGATCACGCCTCCATCCCTGCCTCCTCCATGTGAAAATACCCTCGACTTGATGCTCTGTTGAATCTGTAACCAGCTCACGTTACAGTTTAACACAATCATGCCGCTCGCGCTGGCCCTAATAAGGTGGCCTTGTGTTGTCGGACACATCGGAGGAGGAGACATGCTCCCCATATCAGATCTGCCTACAGTAACAGTACGTCTGTATACTCCTCCCAGCTGGGCTATACTTTACCTGTCCTTCCCCCTAATCACGTACAGCTGGCCCCTCAAAGTCGGGCAATAACACACAAATGTCATGTCCGCGGTGGGTGGACACATTTCCTCAAGCAACTCAGTACTAGAGTCCACACTGATTAACCCATTTTGGTGCAGGCAGGAACCCCTTTTATTAAGCAATCATGTTATACTTTAGCTATTGAAAAATAGCAGATCTACAAGCTGGTCTGCTATTTTTTGAAAAATCGTGAAAACGTTGGCCCAAAATGTTTGAATATATTCTTTCACGGCGAACGTTTTTTTTAACTCAAATCTAAATGGGTCGTACTTAGTTTAGACAGTTTTTGGTTTAGACTAGTCATTGGGTTAGACCAGTCATTAGTCCTATTACAACTACAACCTATCTCAAACCCTCACCCTAAACCTAACCTCCCACGGGGCAGCACACCTAAACCCTGTCTAAAACTACAGTGACAGAGTTAAGTGTTGGCTACGTATCGGCTTATATTCCTAAAAAGCAGAGGCTGGATGGATCCCCTCCATATCCTCCACATGCTAACGGGACCCGGGGAAGCAGCTAGCTATAAGGTACGCTGCTCAGCCCTGTGGTGTGAAGTGAAGTGAGTGAATCAATCAAACCACAGATATCTCCTCTGTGTGACTCATTTACTTCACTGCCACTTTTTCATCTGGAAGCGCTTCACGCTTCAAATCATTTGGTTAATTATGAAGATGCAAGAGAGTGGTCGTGTTTCACAATTAATTCAGCATTTATTTATGTCATTATAAACGCATGATTTGATGATATATATATTCTCCCTATATACTCCCCTATCAGGGGAGTAGTGGGAGTAGTCAAGTCTCTCATGCCTAAAATTATTTTTGGGGCAAAAATTACGTTGGCTGAAGTGTAGCTTGATGTGTAGCCAAAACACTCTCGATGCGATCGACAACAACGGGAGTTATGATTCATTCTAACACGACTAGCGCGACGGGACCACGATGGACCACCTGTCACATAATCTTTCCTTAGAATTGGACGGAATAATTTAGATCAAGAGTTATTAATGTTTTAAGATTTTCGATCTCGTCAGGTTAAATTGGGGGGGACCTTTTCGATGACGTCCCACCGGAAAATAACATTGAATGTTGCGCCACAGACGCTCCCAGCCTGTGGAGCGATGCGATCGGTTTTGATTAGAGCTGGGACTCGATTAAAAAAATGTATCTAATTAATCAGTATTTGACCCGAGAACAGTGAGAAAGCAATTTTTTCAAATGGATTTTGGTATACTAGTGAATCAATGAATAGTGAATACATAAGTTTAAGCAATAAAACTGTAGTAATAGGGGTAATAATTCTTTATTGAATAATTGCACACAACTGTGCTGTAATCCACGCTACCATCGGATAGCCTTTTAAATCCTATTTCCAATCCACGGGGACAAGCAAAGTGATCTCAGCGGCTTCCCCCAGTCTGGTGAACTGTCTGCGGTTTCTGGTGGTGTTATTGTCTGAAGAGGACACGGACACTTGGTGCGCAGGTCCGTCTGAAAACTGTCCAGTGACAACGTTCCGCGGTGAAAGAAATTGTGCGATTAAAATGCGTTATTTTTTTTAATGCATACATTTTTCTGTAGTTAATTAATCGCAATTAATCGAAATTAGTCCCAGCCCTAGTTTTGATATCAATAAATCTCCGTCCTTTTATTAATCTCCGTCCTGAGCGCTGGGCGACTACTAATTGATTGAACGGAGAACTCTGTCCTCGCCACTCAGGGTGTTAAAGCATTGTAAACCCCGTTTCTAAATAGGATATACATCAGTGGTGGAAAGTAACTAAGTATTTTTACTTAAGTACTGTGGTACTAGTTACTTTTAAATTACATTTTTGATTAGAAAACATACCACTTCATAACCACTTCAACCCTAAACATGTTGGCCATTTGAAAATAGCCGATCTAGTACTTTTACTTACTTACAGTACTGGTGTAGTGCTACTTTTAGAAGTGTTCTCACACACAATTCTCAACCACACACACACACACACACACACACACACACACACACACACACACACACACACACACACACACACACACACACACACACACACACACACACACACACACACACACACACACACAGTTCCCTATGAAGACACAGCAGTGGTTCGCAGGGCAGGCACCCCTCCCCCCTCCACCCCTCTGTGGATTTGTCTATTCAAAGATTTGCAAAAAAAAGTAATGTTCATGTTTTATAGAAGATATATAGCAGCTCATAGCATGTCACTTTGTGCCACGGTATGATGAGCTTGTGGATCTGCTATTTTTAATAGCCAACCAAATCTAAATATATAGCTAATATGGGTTAGAATTAACAGTATTTTATTGTATTTCTTATGTCTTAACTTCACTAACACTGTTCACTCACACAAACACATAGCCTCAGGCCACATCCTTTAGTGAGCCATGCTGCTGTTATACAATACTATGCAGGCCTTTGTTAACTCGATTCATTCAATTCAATTAAAACATGTTGCGCTCCGGAGACATTGCTTTACAGCCGACCTCACAGTCGGAATGAAAACATGCTGAAAAGGAGAAAGAAATACAACTCTCATCAGTGATACACTTTTTGTGGCAGCTCTGTCTGTCTGTCTGTCTGTCTGTGCTGTCTGTCTGTCTGTCTATGCTGTCTGTCTGTCTGTCTGTCTGTCTGTCTGTCTGTCTGTCTGTCTGTCTGTCTGTCTGTCTGTCTGTCTGTCTGTCTGTGCTGTCTGTCTGTCTGTGCTTCAGTAGCCTGGGGTCCACCTACGCAGCTGCGCGACATGAGACTAATTCATTAGAGCGACAGAGAGAGAGAGAGAGAGAGAGAGAGGAGTGTGTGTGTGTGTCTACGTGTGTAAGTCAATTTAACAAAGGTGCAGACGATCAGAAAATCCGTAGAGAGTGATCAACGTTTGCGCTACTCTATGCCGAGTTGTTTTTTTCAGTTTTTTTTTTTGCTGATGGGTTCCCAGATTGCTGTTTCAGAGAAACAAATAAACCAGTGGTTCTCAACCAGCGGTCCCTGAAACCAATTATTTTTAATCATCTGCATTACTCAATTTTAGAAGAAGTCCAATTAGCCAATTAGTCCAATTAGTCCAATTAGTCCAATTAGCCCATTCTGAACGGGAACCCATTTTGGTGTTGGCATCATGTTATGCTTTAGCTATTGAAAAATAGCAGATCTACAAGCTCATAGCGCGCCACCGAGTGGCGCGTTACGAGCTTGTAGGTCTGCTATTTTTTTGAAAAAAATCGAAGAACGACTGACATTTTTTTAGAATCTGATCTCAGGTCAGAATGGGTTAATAAAGACCAGTGTGTGTCCAGTGGAAACCTCGTATGAATCTGATCTCAGGTCAGAATTGGTTAGAGAATGAGAACAACTGATATTCTCGGTCATCTCTCCTAATGGCATACCACATCAAAACATCATGGAATTGTGGACAAAATCGTATCCGACTACAACAAAATATCCTTACGTTTTGGGCTATTAAACCTCATAAAATGGCGGTCGGTGATTCAAATGCCAAATAAATAATGGACCTTGATAAGAAAAAAAAAAGGTTGAAAACCAGTGTCTGTATGGGTGTTTCTGTGGCCGGGGGCTTCGTGTTTTTGATTTCTCCTGGATTAAAGGACTCGGGCCTCTGATGAGGATGAATATTATAATCCTTCTCTTTGAAGTATGAGCAGGAATGACTTTCTTTTTTATAAAAGCAGTTTTAAAATTATCTCTAACCCAGGGGTAACATTACTCTACGGTAGACACACACCCCTGCAGCAACCTTCCAGTACAGGTGCCCCTGCAAATAACTTTTGCCCCACTTCCCTGAGAGTACGTATCTAATGTGAAGGCACGCCATTTTGCAAAGCAGTTTGCGGTGGCGTGGATGTGTCACGCACACGCGCACAGTCACACGCACGCACACACACACACACACACACACACACAGTCACACGCACAGTCACATGCGCACACACAGTCACACACACATACAGTCACACGCACACAGTCACACACACATACAGTCACACGCACACACAGTCACACGCACACACAGACAGTCACACGCACACACAGTCACACACACACAGTCACACACACACACACACACACACACGAGGGACCCTGGGCCGGTAATGTTTTTCGGGCCCCCCATAGCGCACGGGCGTGCAATATATTTGTGCTTTTCGTGTTTTTTTATCACCTTTTTGACCTAAATGTAACTAAATCAATGGCCAATTCCAGGGCCTCAAACCCAATACCATGTGGTCCAGTTTTCCTCCAAGGGCCCCTGAGAGCCACGGGCCCACTGGCTAATTTGGCCCGGCGCACACACACACACACACACACACACACACACACACACTGCGCCACATATCTCCCTGGAAAGGAGCCTCTAGTTATTCTCAGGTTTGGTCATACAGCAATTTGCTTCGGAAAGCAATAGTTATGATGTGCGTATTTTCCATACCTATGTTTGATTACCTTCTCTTACTATTTGTATATTACTATTTGTATATTATCTTTGGTGAGAACCACATATAAGAACAAAACACAAAACATTTCTCACCTGCACACACTTCTCTTGTATTGTTTTTATTGTGCGAATAAACTAAAACTAAAACTAAAACATGGGCTGTCCACCGTATAGCTGTTTGCCGGGTGACGGATTGGTTGTGGTGATACTGTTGGGCATATTATGTTCGCTTCCTTCAAGACACTGACGTTTAGCTCGCCTATATCTTCTCCCAAGAGACCCAGAGGAGACATGGCTGGGTTGGTTCTGTTCTGCTCTCCTCCCGACCGAGCCTTCAGATGTTCTAGCTGTAGGTGGTCCGGGCTATCAGTATACAGTACAACACTCTGGGAGCTGTACTGTACGTACTCACATATTGCTGTGTCATAGTTGTTGTCACACACTGTGATATAACCCATTTTGCGCGGGAACCCCTTTTGGTGTTATAGCATTATGTTATGCTTTATAGCTATTGAAAAATAGCAGATCTACAAGCTCATAGCGCGCCACCGAGTGGCTCGCTATGAGCTTGTAGGTCTGCTATTTTTTGAAAAATCGAAGAACGACTGACATGGAGACATAGCTTTTTCAAGAAAACTGTCAGGATGTATAGAAGACATTTTTTTTAATCTGATCTCAGGTCAGAACGGGATAACCGGCTCCAAGGTGAGCTTTAGTGCTGCTCTCCCTTCAAGCTATTGTGTTCCAACATGACAGCAAATGTCAATAAACCCAACCTGCACTTTCTCTTTTTTTCTTCCCCCCCCCCCCCCCCCTTCCTGACCTGAGATCAGATTCTATAAATGTCTTCTATACATCCTGACAGTTTTCTGAAAAAAGCTATGTTTCTGTGTCAGTCGTTCTTCGATTTTTCAAAAAAATAGCAGACCTACAAGCTCGTAGCGCGCCACTTGGTGGCGCGCTACGAGCTTGTAGATCTGCTATTTTTCAATAGCTATATAAAGCATAACATAATGCTATAACACCCAAAAGGGGTTCCGTCCCAAAATGAGCTATAGGAAAGCCAAGATAAAATATTATAGATAAAGTTCGTGCTGAATTGGGGGACTTACAGGCTATATTTTACTGTGTACTGTACGTCCGTTTGTCATCTGCGGGGGAAGTCGATCAAATCAGAACTCCACTCCGGGGCATGAGGGTGAGGGGGGGGGGGGGGGGGGGGTTACGTGAGATCTAATTTAGCACACGATTAAAATCAATTTGCTTTATCTGATCCTTGAAGGTGGAGGGAGAGAGAGAGAGGGAGGGGAGGGGCATGGAGCGAGCGAGGAGGAACGTGTGTGTGTGTGTGTGTGTGTGTGTGTGTGGTGGGGGAGGGGGGGTAGGGCTTTTGCACCGCCCAATGAGAATGGAAGGAGAGAGTCTATTATAGTTGCCGTCGGGACCCTCCTCCTGTGATTGGTCGACACGGAGGGGGGCCGGATCACAACAGAATGGTCATCCAATGATTGGCCGCCCCCCCACAGAGACGACACAGAGACGTAACGAGCCAATCGTGTTGCTTCATTTACCGTACAGTGGTGGAAAAAGTACTCAAATGTTATACTTAAGTAAAAGTATAAATGCTGCAATGCAGATGTACTCGGTTACAGGTGAAAGTCCCGTGTAAAAAATGTACTCAAGTAAAAGTACAAAAGTAGCATCAAAATGTATTTAAGTACTTTAAGTACATCAAAATGTACTTAAAGTACTAAAAGTGAAAGTACTCATATTTTGCAGAATGTTAAAAAGTTAAAATGTGTACAAAATATTTAGAAAATAGCCGATCTACAAGCTCACAATGCGTCGCATCATGTTTTCATAGTTTACGGGGCAATTTGCATAACGAGTACATTATTCCGAGTACAATATTCAGTTGCCAATACTTTTGCACTTTTACTCACGTACATTTTGAACACCAAAGTGTTCTACATTGCGGTATAGATACTTACTTACAAGTAAAAACATCCGAGTACTTTTTTTCACCGCCGTATAGAATGGAAAGGCACGTGCCTATAAAAAAACTGCAGATTTACAAGCTCACACAACACACATGCACCGCGTTGTAAGCCACATTGTTCAGCTGTCTCTGCCTTGAGCTTATCCCATTCTGACCTGAGATCAGATTCTAAAAATGTCTTCTATACATCCTGACAGTTTTCTGAAAAAGCTATGTTTCTATGTCAGTCGTTCTTCGATAAAAAAAAAAATAGCAGACCTACAAGCTCGTAGCGCGCCACTCGGTGGCGCGCTACGAGCTTGTAGATCTGCTATTTTTCAATAGCTAAAACATCAAAAGGAGTTCCCACCCAAAATGGGTTATGGGGGGGGGGGGGGGGGGGTCTCCTGTATTGACATTGTACGGTACGGTCCGTACGGATCAGTCAGATATCACCATACAATAGACACGCATGAGAGACTCGCTCCATCCAATTATAATTCTCTCTCCTTCATTTCCATGAAGATTACGATATGCAAATTGCTTTCCAATTTCTTTTCTTTTCCTTTCCTTCTTTTCTTTTTTTTTTTTTTGGGGGGGGGGGATAAAATTGTAAGCAAATATAATATATACAACGCTAATTGTGATGAGTTTTCTGATTATTGTTTTGTCTGAAGGCGATGTAATGTTAGCATGCTACAGACGAATAGTAATTTTATTACATTCATTTTACAGTATTTTTCTACAGCTACATGATCTTAGAGCGAAAGACAAACTTTTCATCTTCCGTGCACCATTTTCTCCCGACGCAATTAACCCATTCTGGGCGGGAAGACCCCTTTTGGTGTTTTAATTAAAGCATGATGTCATGCTTTATCTATTGAAAAAATAGCAGATATACAAGCTCGTAGCGCGGCACCGAGTGCCGCGCTACGAGCTTGTAGGTCTGAAAATGTGTGAAATGTGGAAAAATCTTTGAATATATCTTCTTTCAGAGTGAACGTTTTAAACTCAAATCTTTGCTTCTCGGGGGAGAGGGGGGGGGGTCCCTGGAGCAACATATTTTCAGATGGGGGGTCTTGTGGCCAATTAAATATAATTTTTGGGGGTCCTTGAAATGAAATACTGAGCACCACGGTCCACTGATATAGAAACAGGTATTTCAGAAAACTGTCGGGATTTAGAAGATTTATAGTTTTTTAATTTCGACGTCAAGTCTAAATGGGTTAAGGGCAAAAGAAAAAGAGCGAGAACTGCCTAGCATTTTCTACTCCCACCCACACACACACACACACACACACACACACACACACACACACACACACACACACACACACACACACACACACACACACACACACACACACACACACACACACACACACACACACACACACACACACACACACACACACACACACACACAATTACAGAGAACAATGTCTAATTGCAGAACCCCCGCTCCGTGGCACGGCTCATTACTTAGGGTCACATAACCTTTTTTTTTTCTATCTTTCTTCTTATTATTCCTTTTTTTTACAGCTAATTAACAAGATTGTCAGCGACTTCCGGACATCGTTAGGGATGCGTACACACTTAGCGTAGATTCAACTCGGTGCCTATTAATTTCTAACTAACATGTGGGTGGGGAAGGGAACTGGCGTTGACAAAACTTTCAGCTACGGCGCGACCTTTTTGCGCGCCCTTTGAGTAAACAGCAGCTTCTATTATATACACAAACACAGAGGGGTTCCTTAATGACCTGCGGAGAGCATAGAGCGCTTAGTGCAACGAGAACCAGGACTTCAGAAACACTTCCCCAGTCAGTGTTACATGCAGTAATCCTGGTCTCTATAAACTGCCTCCCCCTGGCCAGCTGGGGCGCCTGATGGAGGGGAAAGGAACTGGTCTCTATAAACTGCCTCCCCCTGGCCAGCCGGGGCGCCTGATGGAGGGGAAAGGAACTGGTCTCTATAAACTGCCTCCCCCTGGCCAGCTGGGGCGCCTGATGGAGGGGAAAGGAACTGGTCTCTATAAACTGCCTCCCCCTGGCCAGCCGGGGCGCCTGATGGAGGGGAAAGGAACTGGTCTCTATAAACTGCCTCCCCCTGGCCAGCCGGGGCGCCTGATGGAGGGGAAAGGAACTGGTCTCTATAAACTGCCTCCCCCTGGCCAGCCGGGGCGCCTGATGGAGGGGAAAGGAACTGGTCTCTATAAACTGCCTCCCCCTGGCCAGCCGGGGCGCCTGATGGAGGGGAAAGGAACTGGTCTCTATACTGCCTCCTCCTGGCCAGCCGGGGCGCCTGATGGAGGGGAAAGGAACTGGTTGGAATAACGTGACACTCCCCCCTGTCAGGTGTAAAAGGAGCAACTTGGACACTCAGGCATGAAGGAAGCATGAGTTCAAGTCCGTTGCTCTCCCCTTGTCCCCCATATATGGGGGACTAGGTTGGTGGAGGGTGCGTAGAGCCCAGGATCACATTAGATGATTGACACAGGGGTGAAAAATGGGTTACAAAATCGTGGGATAAAAGATTATTAGTAAACACTAATCCCTGTGAGTATATAGACACATATACTGTACTCGCAGTCGAGTCGGTTCCGTGCGGTGTTGTTTTTTGGCAGCAAATTTCTATTTCAGTTCATTAGTCATATAGTCATTGGAATGAAACTTAATTTCGTTTTTAGTCACATTTTAGTCACCTGGAATGTTTTAGTGTCGGTCTATAGTGTCAGTCGACTAAATGCCATAAGATTTTAGTCGACTAAATCTGCAGTTCATTCAGTCGACTATAATGTATCTTGGCGGGCCCTTGACGCCGTCGTATACAGTATGGCTCATTTTACACTTTTTACAATTTTTTTTTTTACACAAGCTCGTAGCGCGCCACTGAGTGGCGCGCTACGAGCTTGTAGGTCTGCTATTTTTGAAAAATCGAAGAACGACTGACATTTTTAGAAACTGATCTCAGGTCAGAATTGGTTAATCAGACCAGTGTGTGTCCGGTGGAAACCTCGTATGAATCTGATCTCAGGTCAGAATGGGATAGTTATATAGGCCCGCTTTGAGAACCACTGATCTGCACCATCTACAGGTCTTCATACAGTACCAGGGGCTACAAGTGGAATGCTCTCATCAATCTCTCTCTCATAAATCTCCTTGTGATCCCCATAAGAAGATCAGGCTCAAAACCTGGGGCGACAGGGCCTTCTCTGTGGCGCCCCTACCCTCTGGAACGCCCTCCCCCAAACACATCCGAGATGCCCCCTCACTTCCCACCTTCAAAACCGCACTGAAAACCCACCTGTTCAGAATTCAGCATTCCCGAGCTGACGTGTTTTTAACCTGCTACATGTACAGTTCTTATTGGTTTTACTCCGGCCACCACACATGTAAAGCGTCTTTGGGTATTAGAAAAGCCGAAACTAGGATACCGTAGTACACTAAATTATGTTTCTGTTCTTCATTTCACGGCCTAGGAAGACGCCTGTGGCACAACGGAAAGCGTCATGGGGATCAGTTTCACACATCAGGGATAAACTACGTCGTCATGGCAACCTAGTACTGGTGGTACAGTATAGGAGGAAAAGAGATTTGTGGCAGGAGCAAAGTCTAGTTAAATCTGCCACGGTGTGTGTGTGTGTGTGTGTGTGTGTGTGTGTGTGTGTGTGTGTGTGTGTGTGTGTGTGTGTGTGTGTGTGTGCGTGCGTGTGTGTGACCAGCGGTGAGGAGGAGGCACGATCGTAATCCGACAATCCTCGCGAGGTATAATTACCGCATTACCTTGCTGAATACGGGATGAACAGGCCCTGGTTTTAAAATGATGCATCTATTAGTATCGCTCCAATTATGTGTCATGTTTTCAAATGTCGGGAGTATTAGGAGCTACTTTAACCCATTAAGACCTGTGGCCGATTCTACAAATCACAGTTTGTCTTCCAAGTCCTTTCCTGAAGAAAGAAAAGAAAAATCATATTATGTTGCTATAATATATCAGTTGTTCTCAAACTTTCTCATGCCAAAGACCCCCACAAAATTATATGTGTTTGGCTGCCGACCCCGTCATCTTTAAGTATATTTTGTATACCCCAGAAGCAAAGATTCGAGTTTAAAAATGTTTGCTTTTAAAAAACGATATTATTTGTATGAACCTTCATGATTTTTGAATGGCCAACACTTAAATCTACACTACAGTCACACGTGCTTTTCCGGGTTTCAACGGGTTAACCCATTGTGGGCGCGAAACCGTTTTGGTGTTAGCATTACGTTGTGCTTTAGCTATTGAAAAATAGCAGATCTACAAGCTCGTAGCGCGCCACCGAGTGGCGCGCTACGAGCTTGTAGGTCTGTTATTTTTGAAAAATCGAAGAGCGACTGACATAGAAGACATTTTTTTAGAATCTGATCTCAGGTCAGAATGGAAAACTGTCAGGATGTAGAAGACATTTTTAGAATCTGATCTCGGGTCAGAATGGGTTAAGGCAGGGTCTGGAGTGCATTCCCTGTGTTAACACGGCACGTTTGATGTACTGCCTCATTTACATACCTTTTGAACTTGTGAACTCCTACACCGTTGAAAGTTTTGCATTCATTTCGTCCATTGAAACTTTGTATGAATTTTTTTCTTCTAGATCTTGTTGTTTTTATGATGCATCCTTTTAACTATGACTCTTTTAACGTTGGACATTTTGTTGTTGATTTTCTAGGTTGCATCTATTTTATTTTATTGTGTTTTGTTTCCCCTGCTTATAGTGTAGATGTGTTGTACAGCACTTTGTACAGCATTGGCATACTGATTTATATTGACAGATGTCTAAACATGGTTAGTCCTGGCAGAGAAGTGACAAGCATTATGATTAATACATTATGATTAATAATAATAATAATAATAATAATGCATTATGATTAATGCAAGACAGTATAGCCTAAACATGTATGCATGTGGTTTTTATATGATGTGAGCATTTGCTAGGCATGCCTCCATTGGTATAGCCTCACTAGCCTATACACTCTGAGTTAAATTAATTGGCTTTTTCGCCATGTAGATCAGGGTCCCAGTCCAGACATGACAATCATAATGAAATTTAATTTAATTAATTAATTTAATTTGATTTTTTAAATTAATTTGAAATTAAAATGGCTGAGAATCACTGAGTTAAACTGTAGAGACTATAGTTAATTCACAGAAAATACAATTACATAGCCTATAACTAGAGCTGGGACTCGATTAAAAAAATTAATCTAATTAATCAGAGGCTTTGCAATTAATTAATCTAGATTAATCGCATTTTAGTCGCATATCAATATTCAACCCGAGAACAGCGAGAAACCTTTTTTTTTAATGTTTTTTGGTATCCCAGTGAATCAACGAATAGTGACTACAGGATACCACTCATTTTCAACATTTTACTGTCATTAATATACCTGTTGTGGAAATAATAATAAAAAGTCACCCCATTCTGTGTTGCCTAGAACTGGAGGTCTGAAAGAAAATTAGTAACAGTAACAAGTACATCTCAGTGACATCACAAAGCTGTACTTACTTCATATTGTTACTGTTTTTTGTCAGACCTCCAGTTCTAGGCAACACAAAATGGGGTGACTTTTTATTATTTCCAGTTTTCAGTACTATAGAAAAGCGCCCAGTGGAGATGGTTAACCCATTTTGGACTGAGGTCAATAAAAAAAAGGCTTCTAAATCAACACATTTTTCAGAAAAACCCATGTTTCTATGTCAGCGGTGCTCAACCTTTTTCATGTCAAGGACCCCCAGAATTATCTTTATTGGGCCACTGACCCCCATCTCAAAATATGTAGTTCCAGGGACCCCCCCAGAAGCAAATATTTGAGTTAAAAATGTTCGCTCTGAAATATATATTCAAAGATTTGCGCCGCATTTTTAACGATTGAAAAAATAGCAGACCTACAAGCTCGTAGCGCGCCACTCGGTGGCGCGCTACGAGCAGAGGAGGAGGAGGAGGAGCCGGGATTCGAACCGCCGACCCACGGATCATTGGACGACCTGCTCTACCTCCTGAGCCACAGTCAATGAGTAGGCCGTCCTAAGGAGACCCGAAACTAAAGTCCAACGAAAATGTCACAGAAGAAACCATGCGAGGCACCAACCTGCAATTAGGGGGTTCAGAGTCTTTGCTCGAGGACACTTCGGCACTAAACTACTTTCGGCACTATATATGCTTTAGATTAGCCTTACATGACATGATGGCTCTTTTAGCGGTTGATTTCTTTATTTTCTTTTGTGCACTCACAAAGACTTGTCTTTCTTGACATCTTCTCTCTATAGACAAACACGTGATAGCCAATTCCAGAACTATAAAAGGGAGCTTTCAAGTTTTCGAAAGCTTTCAAAGCCGTGACAGGTATAAAAAGAGGGGCATTGTCCTCTCTCCGTCTGCGTATTTAATTTATATCGGCGCCCCAAAGAAACTATAATGGCACTTTGATACTAAGATGTGAGAGCAGAGGGCTGGCTCATTGAAATGGCTCCTTAATCACCACTTTCTCCTCTTAAGCGGTGTCGGGGACAGAACAACAAAAGTAAAACGTCTGAGAGAGCGTTTGTCTGGGAGCGTACAAAGTGTTCCTAATGATGCCTTTTGGCTCCATATCACGGCCCAACGCTTTAGCCTGGCGACACTCGAGCCAAACACTCCGCCACTCTCAATCACACTCATGTTTCTTTAATCACCGGATCCCTGACACAACACAACACAGAAATACAACAAAAAAGGAAAAAAAAAATCTTGGTCTTACAATGACTCCAAAGGACATTTAACTGTTAAAACAAACTACAAAGTTACGTGCGGGTGCAGTACTTTAAGTATAGACCGTTTTTGGTTTAGACTAGTCATTGGGTTTGACCAGTCATTGGTCCTACAACTACAACCTATCTCAAACCCTCACCCTAAACCTAACCTCCCACGGGGCATCACACCTAAACCTAACCTTAACCCATGTCTAACCAATGACTAGTCTAAACTAAGTATGCACCCCTAACCTCCCACGGGGCAGCACACCTAAACCTAACCTTAACCCATGTCTAACCAATGACTAGTCTAAACTAAGTATGCACCCCAACCTAACCTCCCACGGGGCAGCACACCTAAACCTAACCTTAACCCATGTCTAAACAATGACTAGTCTAAACCTAACCTCCCACGGGGCAGCACACCTAAACCTAACCTTAACCCATGTCTAACCAATGACTAGTCTAAACTAAATATGCACCCCGTTACGCGCTAGTAATATTATAGTACGCACTCCGCTCTAGTTATAGACGCGAGGCAAGCCAACAATCGGAAACATTTCTTTTCACTCCTCCTCCCGCATCGTTTAGATGTCAGCAATGTCAGCAACGGGCTGCTTTTCCTTTTTCTCAAGGACAAAATACAGTAGCTACGGTAACTACTGTGGAACGTTGAAATAAAGACGGGGTATTTTTTTTCCTTCCTATTCCTCCCAGACACCGCGTGGAACCTGCCAACGCAGAGTAAGCCCAGTGGGGCGTTGGGCATGGAGGCACGAAGCAATCAGTCAGGAGTGAAGTTGTTCAAAGTGAGGCAGGGTAGAACTGGGAGTAGACTAGCCCATTTTGATCGGGGACCCCTATTGGTGTTAGCATGATGTCGTGCTTTAGCTGTTGAAAAATAGCAGAGTGGCGCGCTACGAGCTTGTAGGTCTGCTATTTTTTTGTAAAATCGAAGAACGACTGACATAGAAACATAGCTTTTTCAGAAGACTGTCAGGATGTAGAAGACATTTTTTAGAATCTGATCTCAGGTCAGAATGGGCTAGAGCAGAGTGGGGTCCAGTGACTGACAGAGTAGAGCTGGGAGTAGACCAGAGTGGGGTCCAGTCTGACTGTGACTAAGTGACTAAGTGATTAAGTGACTGACTGGCGGTACTGAGTGATACAAACAAGAAAGCAACCCATGTCAGATCTTTAAGGCTTATCGTTCTATGGTACGTTGCGCTGCAGTGGCATGCATATTCCCCAAAGCCGATCCACAACGTCACACATGTCAGCGTGACAACTTGTAGATCTGCTATTTTCGAGTGTACAGTATTCAGTGCAGGCTTAAGAGACCCAAAGAATCGTTTGTCAATATTTGAACACGTAACACATTCCCAGGCGGGGGAACTCTCTCTCCCCCACGACAAATGAGTTTGTCACTTGAATTGTACCGACGTATGCATAATGCATATGAATAAATGAATTACGCAATGCGTATAATAAATTAACTGGACCGAGAAAGCGCTGTGATAAAGATTGATTAGTTGTCAAAACAACATAAATAAATACATACATAACTCGACAACATGACCAAGGCGCCATTGGATAAAACAACATTGACTTCAATAACCAAATACTTGCTTAATTGTACTGTAAGTAAATTGAGGCCAAGATTAACACCAGCAAAACGACAAAATCCCCACGTCTTCTCATATCAGGCAGAAACATATATTGGGCTCCATTTTCGTCACCGCTAAACCCCTTATCCCTAAACTTCTTTGCCTTTTTAACTATTTTGCTAAACATTTCTGAATAGTTCAAATGGCCAGTCTATACAAGCTCACAACGTGTCAATGTAGATTGGCTATAGTTGAACTATTCAAAAAAGACGTTTAGGGATAAGGGGTTTAGCGGTGACGAAAATGGAGCAAAATCTTTTTATTTTTAATTTTTTACTTTTCGTAACGCCCTATAGTTAACCCATTCTGAACGGGAACCCATTTTGGTGTCAGCATCATGTCGTGCTTTAGCTATTGAAAAATAGCAGATCTACAAGCTCATATCGCGCCACCGAGTGGCACGCTACGAGCTTGTAGATCTGCTATTTTTGAAAAATCAAAGAGCGACTGACATTTTTAGAATCTGATCTCAGGTCAGAATGGGTTCATCAGACCAGTGTGTGTCCAGTGGAAACCTCGTATGAATCTGATCTCAGGTCAGAATGGGTTCATCAGACCAGTGTGTGTCCAGTGGAAACCTCGTATGAATCTGATCTCAGGTCAGAATGGGTTCATCAGACCAGTGGTGTGTCCAGTGGAAACCTCGCATGAATCTGATCTCAGGTCAGAATGGGTTCATCAGACCAGTGTGTGCCCAGCGGAAACCTCGTATGAATCTGATCTCAGGTCAGAATGGGTTAACAACGTCACACGAAAGCATCAAACGAAGCATGTTCTGGACACGACGAGGTGTTACCAACCCGACAGAGGTCGATGTTCTCGTACCGTACCGACCGTTGGCATAACGATGCTGTCCGCACGACGCTGAGTCACTGCGTTGTCATGTGTCACCGACGTTGATTGATCAAGAGACGCGCCCGGCCGCCCGCTGCCGAGGCCAAAGGGATTGAGAAACAATTACTTTGATTTGCAGTTTGTATGCCTGTGGAGTTTCTCCGGGCAAATTGTCATTTGATAAACTGTCTCTAAATCTGTCTCTAAATTTATTCCACGATTTTGCAGCGGACTTAGCGGACTGACCTCACGACAGGCCTGACAGGGGACAGAGTCGCTCTGGATTAAGAGCGTCTGCTAAATGCCTAAATTGTAAATTGGACAGTTTCCCCCGGGCCGGACGCGTATAGCGCGTGGCGTGGAAGGAACACGTTATTCTGGCCAGTTCCTTTCCCCTCCATCAGGCGCCCATCAGGCTGGCCAGGGGGAGGTACAGTTTAGAGACCAGAGTTTATTGCATGTTTTTTTTTTTGTGAGGGTACCTATACCTACCCTCACATATACTGTAAATACTACTGTATCTGTGTGAGGGTACTGGGCGGGAACCCCTTTTGGTGTTAGCATCATGCTATGCTTTAGCTATTGAAAAATAGCAGATCTACAAGCTCGTAGCGCGCCACCGAGTGGCGCGCTACGAGCTTGTAGGTCTGCTATTTTACTATCGAAGAACGACTGACATAGAAAAACATAGCTTTTTCAGAAAACTGTCAGGATTTAGAAGACATTTATAGAATCCTTCCCAGGTCAAAATGGGTTAAGTGATATATATTCTTGTTAAAAAGGTTAAAACTATTTTTGATATAGTCATCATCAGTGTTTGTCCAGTAACAGGGGTCTCCACGTAAACATAACCGAACTACAACATGACGTCACTGAGGTGACCACCGAACTACAACATGACGTCACTGAGGTGACCACCGAACTACAACATGACGTCACTGAGGTGACCACCGAACTACAACATGACGTCACTGAGGTGACCACCAAACTACAACATGACGTCACTGAGGTGACCACCGAACTACAACATGACGTCACTGAGGTGACCACCGAACTACAACATGACGTCACTGAGGTGACCACCAAACTACAACATGACGTCACTGAGGTGACCACCGAACTACAACATGACGTCACTGAGGTGACCACCGAACTACAACATGACGTCACTGAGGTGACCACCGAACTACAACATGACGTCACTGAGGTGACCACCAAACTACAACATGACGTCACTGAGGTGACCAACGAACTACAACATGACGTCACTGAGGTGACCACCGAACTACAACATGACGTCACTGAGGTGACCACCGAACTACAACATGACGTCACTGAGGTGACCACCGAACTACAACATGACGTCACTGAGGTGACCACCGAACTACAACATGACGTCACTGAGGTGACCACCAAACTACAACATGACGTCACTGAGGTGACCACCGAACTACAACATGACGTCACTGAGGTGACCACCGAACTACAACATGACGTCACTGAGGTGACCACCAAACTACAACATGACGTCACTGAGGTGACCACCGAACTACAACATGACGTCACTGAGGTGACCACCGAACTACAACATGACGTCACTGAGGTGACCACCGAACTACAACATGACGTCACTGAGGTGACCACCAAACTACAACATGACGTCACTGAGGTGACCAACGAACTACAACATGACGTCACTGAGGTGACCACCGAACTACAACATGACGTCACTGAGGTGACCACCGAACTACAACATGACGTCACTGAGGTGACCACCAAACTACAACATGACGTCACTGAGGTGACCAACGAACTACAACATGACGTCACTGAGGTGACCACCGAACTACAACATGACGTCACTGAGGTGACCACCGAACTACAACATGACGTCACTGAGGTGACCACCAAACTACAACATGACGTCACTGAGGTGACCACCGAACTACAACATGACGTCACTGAGGTGACCACCGAACTACAACATGACGTCACTGAGCCGCGGTGAAGAGCAAACCACCGCCACCGCTCCAGCCCTTCTCTCTGTTTTTACTCACCACCGCTCAACGTTATTTCAGCTCCGGTGGTGAGCTCACCACCGGAGCGGTGGTCAGCTCACCACCGGAGCGGTGGTCACCTCACCACCGGAGCGGTGGTCACCTCACCACCGAAAATCCAGACTATGAATAGGCCTTAACAAGCCCAAACAACCACCAATACAACCAAACAACCACCAAATACAAGCCCAAAGTCACTTATAAAAAGCTGACATGGGAACTACTGGTCACAGTGGCCACTGATCAAGCTTCAACGATGACGAACGAAAATTAAGATTTTTTACGTCTTCTGACGTTGCACGGGCGGCACCGAACATCGCTGCATCGGCAGCAGCTTGTCGGGGGGAAAAAAGCCCCCAGTTAGTCATCATGATCTCACAACACGCAGCACTCTGTTTGCAATACTAACACATTTAGGCCTGACGTCTAAATTCTGACAGCTTTCTGAAAGATGTTTCTGTATCGGTGGTGCTCAATATTTCATGTCAAGAACCCCAAAAATGATAATGTAATTGGCCACCGACCCCCATCTGAAAATATGTTGTTCCAGGGACCACCCCAGAAGCAAAGATTTGAGTTAAAAACGTTCACTCAGAAATATATTATTCAAAGATTCATGCCATATTTTCACGTTTTTTCAAAAAATAGCAGACCTACAAGCTCGTAGCGCGCCACTCGGTGGCGCGCTATGAGCTTGTAGATCTGCTGTTTTTCAATAGCTAAATTATAACATAATGTTTAAAACACCAAAAGGGGTTCTCCACCGTCCAGAATGGGCTAAGCATTTCACATCATGAAACAGAACAGAGAAAGCCACAGGTCTGTTTTTTACAGTCTGCACAGGAAACAGGTGTGGTAGCTTTTAGAGACTCAACATATGACCTAATGCTAGCCCTACCTTCGGAACTTCTTTAAAAAACCTTACGGAAAACATGAATACAAGTTTCCACAACGGACGCCAGCAGCAGCAGCAGCTGTAAAGAAAGAAGGCTTATTTGTCAGCACTTATAGTTCACCGTGTGTCTCACGAGTCGCAGCAGCAAACCTTCAATTCACGGCAGTGTGGTTCTCAAACTATATGTTTTTTAAATGTCAAGGTGTAGTAATGATTCCCTGGAACTACATGTTTTCAGATGGGAGTCCGCGGAGGCCAAATACAGATAATTCTGGGGGTCCTTGACATGGGAAAGGGTTGAGAATGAGTCGACTTGATCACAGAAACATGTTGTTTTTCAGAGAACGGTCAAGATTTAGAAGGCATGTTTGAATCTTTTCTCGGGTCTAAAATGGGTTAACACATTCTGGACGGGAACCTGTTTTAACTAAGCATTATTTAAGCTATTGAAAAATATCAGATCTACAAGCTCATAGCGCGCCACCGGGTGGCGCGCTACGAGCTTGTAGGTCTGATATTGTTTGAAGAATCGTGAAAAATGTGGCACAAATCTTTGAATAATATATAATATTCTTTCAGAGCGAACGTTTTTATTTATGTATCCACGTCAGGGCCTAAATGGGTTCAGGAGCCCCCTGAAGGAAGCCTGGGGGGTCCCCTCCCCATGGACCCCCTGCATTGCTGCGAAGCGCTGTGAGCTCGTAGATAACCTTAATGCTCAGCTAAAGACGGGATACCACACGATTTATTCATCCAATTTGAACCACAGCCTGGGAGGGAGGAGGGAGGAGGGAGGAGAAGTTATTCTGGTTTACGCCTGATTTATCCCATTTTGTACGGGAACCCCTTTTGGTGTTCCCGCATCATGTTATGCTTTAGCTATTGAAAAATAGCAGATCTACAAGCTCATAGCGCGCCACCGAGTGGCGCGCTATGAGCTTGTAGGTCTGCTATTTTTGAAAAAGCATGAACATGTGGTGCAAAGCTTTGAATATATATACTCTTAACTCAAATCTTTGCTTCATGGAAGGTGGTCCATGAAACAACACATTTCCAGACGGGGGGTCAGCGGCCAATTTCATATATTTTTGGGGGTCCTTGACATGAAATATTGAGAACCCACCGATATAGAAACATGAGGTTTTTCAGAAAAAAAAAGACATTTAAAAAAAAGACATGTCGACGCCAGGCCTAAATGGGTTATACGTGATTGCGCGGGCCGTGCCTCGCATCCCCTAAAATAGCCGTTGTAGATCTACTATTTTCGGCGGGCAGGCGACACCGACCCGCAACTGAAATATAAATCACTAGTGGTGTCCAGCTTTATTATTAGATTTTTCTGTAAAGTAATAGCCAGACACGTAATAGGCTGCAACCTTTAGATCCCCCACTTCTTTGTGCTTTTCAAACCTCAACCACGTTGTCCTGTCGGTCGGACTTCTTTGTTGCCTTTGGACGTCATACGAAATGCCAACAAAAAGCAGTATTTCAATTCAGAGCACGCTTTGTGCTCTGAAGTGTCTACAGTATTAAAGTCCATCATGGTACAAATAAGAGCCGTTTTAGAATCAGTTGAACCATGACTAATGCTTTAACCCCTTTTGACCTGAGATCAGATTCTATGAATGTCTTCTACATCTGAAAAAAGCTATGTTTCTGTGTCAGTCGTTCTTCGATTTTTCAAAAATGGCAGACCTACAAGCTCGTAGCGCGCCACTCGGCGCGCTATGAGCTTGTAGATCTGCTATTTTTCAATAGCTAAAGCATAGCATAATGGTAACACCAAAATGGGTTAATCCATCCTACATGTTTATTGCGACCGCGGGTCGCAGATTTACTATGAAAACCTGCAAAACCCGTCCCGTCGCTCCGTCACGCCTCCATATATGGGTGTCAGTCCACCACGCCTCGTGACGTGTCACGCCTATAAGTGACACGTCACGCCACCGTCTCCATATATGAAGATCTGACGATCACGGACCTCAGCAAACCCTGGATAGCCAGCCATACATGGAGAGAAGACTGGATCGTCACCTTGTAGATCTGCATATATGGAGCCCGGCCAGCAACTCTACATCCGACCTTAAACCCTTATAGATCTCCTTATATGGAGCTGACCTGTTCTGATATAACATATGTTGATCCCCCTTCCTCTTCGGTGTCTCCATTCAACAGACCCGGAAATTAAGGCCCGGCCCTACCTGGGCCCTCGTCAAACCCTGTACACTTAAGACACTGCCCCCGCTGCCACCCTTAGATCTCCATATATGGAGCTGACCTGTTCTGACATTCCATAATGTTGATCTGACCTCATCAAACCCTGTACACTCAAGACACTGCTCCATATATGGCCAAGTACAGAATTCATTCCATATGTAGATCTGACCCCCCCACATGCCAATTAAAGCGCCAGTGCTCACCCAGCAGTCTGCCGTCACCCTCCCAGGCGGAATTGCGTGCACGCATCGTTCTCGCCCTCAGGGCGTCTGACTGGTTTTGACAGTATACAGTTTATTTTATATTCCAAGATATTCCCCAGGTCAATTAAAAATGATGCCTTTCATGTATGTCGTACGCAATGTTGGCAATATGAGCAAAATCCGACGCTAGATATGTGCATATATCTAATCATAATCATCTGCTTTGGGAGCTAACTAACTAACTAAAGCCGATGTGGTAACAGACATATAGCAGTGCCTAGAGCAATGCAATAGCCATATTAAACCATTTTGGTGTTTTAAGCATCATGTTATGCTTTAGCTATTGAAAAACAGCAGTTCTACAAGCTCATAGCGCGCCACCGAGTGGCGCGCTATGAGCTTGTAGGTCTGCTATTTTTGAAAAGTCGTGAAAAAAGGGGCTGCAAATCTTTGAATATATATTTCAGAGCGAACATTTTTAACTAAAATATTGGCTTCTGGGGAGGTCCCTGGAACTACATATTTTGAGATGGGGGTCCGTGGCCCAATAGAGATAATTCTGGGGTCCTTGACATGAAAAAGGTTGAGCACCATAGAAGGTTTTTCAGAAAACTATTAGGATTTAGAAACCTTGTTTTTAATCACCACAAAATGGGTTAAAAATAAATACACACACACACACACACACACACACACACACACACACACTCGATATCTTAATGTGATTCCTGTGCTGAAAATCTGTCTGCAAAACCAATTGCATCTGGACGAAACAGCACTTTCTTTTTTTCTGACAGTGAAAAAAACCCCAAATACAGTTTGTTGTTTGTCGTCGCGTACGCTTTGTTTCTTTTCAATATAATGAAATATTTGTGCAATTTGGTTTGTAGGCAGAGAGA
>NC_139707.1:44912696-45002414 GCF_964188405.1 Protomyctophum parallelum | reverse complement strand
GAATAGTTCAAATGGCCATTCTATACAAGCTCACGACGTGTCAATGTAGATTGGCTAGTTGAACTATTCAAAAAAGTTTTTCAAAATAGTAGAAAAAAGGCAAAGACGTTTAGGGATAAGGGGTTTAGCGGTGACGAAAATGGAGCACCATTTTTGTGTTTCTTTTCGTAAATGAACGCCCTATAGTTAACCCATTCTGAACGTGAACCCATTTTGGTGTTAGCATCATGTCGTGCTTTAGCTATTGAAAAATAGCAGATCTACAAGCTCGTAGCGCGCCACCGAGTGGCGCGCTACGAGCTTGTAGATCTGCTATTTTTGAAAAATCAAAGAGCGACTGACATTTTTAGAATGGGTTCATCAGACCAGTGTGTGTCCAGTGGAAACCTCGTATGAATCTGATCTCAGGTCAGAATGAGTTCATCAGACCAGTGTGTGTCCAGTGGAAACCTCGTGTGAATCTGATCTCAGGTCAGAATGGGTTCATCAGACCAGTGTGTGTCCAGTGGAAACCTTGTATGAATCTGATCTCAGGTCAGATTGGGTTCATCAGACCAGTGTGTGTCCAGTGGAAACCTCGTATGAATCTGATCTCAGGTCAGAATGGGTTCATCAGACCAGTGTGTGTCCAGCGGAAACCTCGTATGAATCTGATCTCAGGTCAGAATGGGTTAACAACGTCACACGAAAGCATCAAACGAAACATGTTCTGGACGCGACGAGGTGTTACCAACCCGACAGAGGCGATGTTCTCGTACCGTACCGACCGTTGGCATAACGACGCTGTCCACACGATGCTGAGTCACTGCGTTGTCATGTGTCACCGACGTTGATTGATCAAGAGACGCGCCCGGCCGCCCGCTGCCGAGGCCAAAGGGATTGAGAAACAATTACTTTGATTTGCAGTTTGTATGCCTGTGGAGTTTCTCCGGGCAAATTGTCATTTGATAAACTGTCTCTAAATCTGTCTCTAAATTTATTCCACGATTTTGCAGCGGACTTAGCGGACTGACCTCACGACAGACCTGACAAGGGGACAGAGTCGCTCTGGATTAAGAGCGTCTGCTAAATGCCTACATTGTAAATTGGACAGTTTCCCCCGGGCCGGACGTGTGCAGCGCGTGGCGTGGAAGGAACACGTTATTCTGGCCAGTTCCTTTCCCCTCCATCAGGCGCCGATCAGGCTGGCCAGGGGGAGGTACAGTTTAGAGACCAGAGTTTACTGCATGTTTTTTTTTTGTGAGGGTACCTATACCTATCCTCACATACTGTAAATACTACTGTATCTGTGTGAGGGTACCTATACACTGACACGAAACAAGACAGGAACGCCCAAAAACGTCACAGCCGGTTTATTAACAAGACAGGAACGCCCAAAAACATCACATCCGGTTTTTTACCCTGGGCAGAATTTTCTATGGCTGCCAATGCAACTTTTTCCAATCCTTAATCACATACGAACAAACATCTATGCTGATAATATCTAACTTGCGGAGGTAACGTGCCTTGTCCACGGGCAACAGATCTTTCAAAATATGGCATTGCAAATACGTTTGATAATCGCTACTCTGCGCAATATTGTTTTAGAAATGCCGCAAATTGCATTGCAGTGAACGAGAGCAAATCACAAATCACAAATCTTACCCCGGGGGGTGGGCGGAGCCGCGGAGTCGCTGCTGACGCCCCTCCCTCCGCTCTGATGACGCGTTGTTATGTCAATGTATACCTATCCTCACATACTGTAAATACTACTGTATCTGTGTGAGGGTACCTATACCTATCCTCACATACTGTAAATACTACTGTATCTGTGTGAGGGTACCTATACCTATCCTCACATACTGTAAATACTACTGTATCTGTGTGAGGGTACCTATACCTATCCTCACATACTGTAAATACTACTGTATCTGTGTGAGGGTACTGGGCGGGAACCCCTTTTGGTGTCAGCATCATGCTATGCTTTAGCTATTGAAAAAATAGCAGATCTACAAGCTCATAGCTATTGAAAAAATAGCAGATCTACAAGCTCATAGCGCGCCACCGAGTGGCGCGCTACGAGCTTGTAGGTCTGCTATTTTTTTATCGAACAATCACTGACATTGAAACATAGCTTTTTCAGAAAACTGTCAGGATTTAGAAGACATTTATAGAATCCTTCCCAGGTCAAAATGGGTTAAGTGATATATATTCTTGTTAAAAAGGTTAAAACTATTTTTGATATAGTCATCATCAGTGTTTGTCCAGTAACAGGGGTCTCCACGTCTGCTAAAAAAACCACCGAACTACAACATGACGTCACTGAGGTGACCACCGAACTACAACATGACATCACTGAGGTGACCACCGAACTACAACATGACGTCACTGAGGTGACCACCGAACTACAACATGACGTCACTGAGGTGACCACCGAACTACAACATGACGTCACTGAGGTGACCACCGAACTACAACATGACGTCACTAAGGTGACCACCGAACTACAACAAGACGTCACTGAGGTGACCACCGAACAACAACATGACGTCACTGAGGTGACCACCGAACTACAACATGACGTCACTGAGGTGACCACCGAACTACAACATGACGTCACTGAGGTGACCAACCAACTACAACATGACGTCACTGAGGTGACCACCGAACTACAACATGACGTCACTGAGGTGACCGCCGAACTACAACATGACGTCACTGAGGTGACGACCGAACTACAACATGATGTCACTGAGGTGACCACCGAACTACAACATGACGTCACTGAGGTGACCACCGAACTACAACATGACGTCACTGAGGTGACCACCGAACTACAACATGACGTCACTGAGGTGACCACCGAACTACAACATGACGTCACTGAGCCGCGGTGAAGAGCAAACCACCGCCACTGCTCCAGCCCTTCTCTCTGTTTTTACTCACCACCGCTCAACGTTATTTCAGCTCCGGTGGTCAGCTCACCACCGGAGCGGTGGTCACCTCACCACCGGAGCGGTGGTCAGCTCACCACCGGAGCGGTGGTCACCTCACCACCAGAGCGGTGGTCAGCTCACCACCGGAGCGGTGGTCACCTCACCACCGGAGCGGTGGTCACCTCACCACCGGAGCGGTGGTCACCTCACCACCGAAAATCCAGACTATGAATAGGCCTTAACAAGCCCAAACAACCACCAATACAACCAAACAACCACCAAATACAAGCCCAAAGTCACTTATAAAAAGCTGACATGGGAACTACTGGTCACAGTGGCCACTGATCAAGCTTCAACGATGACGAACGAAAATTAAGATTTTTTACGTCTTCTCACGTTGCACGGGCGGCACCGAACATCGCTGCATCGGCAGCAGCTTGTCGGGGGGGAAAAAAGCCCCCAGTTAGTCATCATGATCTCACAACACGCAGCACTCTGTGTGCAATACTAACACATTTAGGCCTGACGTCGAAATTCTGACAGCTTTCTGAAAGATGTTTCTGTATCGGTGGTGCTCAATATTTCATGTCAAGAACCCCAAAAATGATAATGTTAATTGGCCACCGACCCCCATCTGAAAATATGTTGTTCCAGGGACCACCCCAGAAGCAAAGATTTGAGTTAAAAACGTTCACTCAGAAATATATATTCAAAGATTCATGCCATATTTTCACGGTTTAAAAAAAATAGCAGAACTACAAGCTCGTAGCGCGCCACTCGGTGGCGCGCTATGAGCTTGTAGATCTGCTATTTTTCAATAGCTAAATTATAACATAATGTTTAAAACACCAAAAGGGGTTCCCCCCCGCCCAGAATGGGCTAAGCATTTCACATCATGAAACAGAACAGAGAAAGCCACAGGTCTGTTTTTTACAGTCTGCACAGGAAACAGGTGTGGTAGCTTTTAGAGACTCAACATATGACCTAATGCTAGCCCTACCTTCGGAACTTCTTTAAAAAACCTCACGGAAAACATGAATACAAGTTTCCACAACGGACGCCAGCAGCAGCAGTCCAGCTGTAAAAAAAGAAGGCTTATTTGTCAGCACTTATAGTTCACTGTGTGTCTCACGAGTCGCAGCAGCAAACCTTCAATTCAAGGCAGTGTGGTTCTCAAACTATATGTTTTTTAAATGTCAAGGTGTAGTAATGATTCCCTGGAACTACATGTGTTCAGATGGGAGTCCGCGGAGGCCAAATACAGATAATTCTGGGGGTCCTTGACATGGGAAAGGGTTGAGAATGAGTCGACTTGGTCACAGAAACATGTTGTTTTTCAGAGAACGGTCAGGATTTAGAAGGCATGTTTGAATCTTTTCTCGGGTCTAAATGGGTTAACCCATTCTGGACGGGAACCTGTTTTAACTAAGCATTATTTAGCTATTGAAAAATATCAGATCTACAAGCTCATAGCGCGCCACCGAGTGGCGCGCTACGAGCTTGTAGGTCTGATTTTTTTTTTTTTTATCGTGAAAAATGTGGCACAGATCTTTGAATATAATATTCTTTCAGAGCGAACGTTTTTATTTATGTATCCACGTCAGGGCCTAAATGGGTTCAGGAGCCCCCTGAAGGAAGCCTGGGGGGTCTCTCCCCATGGACCCCCTGCATTGCTGCGAAGCGCTGTGAGCTCGTAGATAACCTTAATGCTCAGCTAAAGATGGGATACCACACGATTTATTCATCCAATTTGAACCACAGCCTGGGAGGGAGGAGGGAGGAGAAGTTATTCTGGTTTACGCCTGATTTATCCCATTTTGTACGGGAACCCCTTTTGGTGTCAGCATCATGTTATGCTTCAGCTATTGAAAAATAGCAGATCTACAAGCTCGTAGCGCGCCACCGAGTGGCGCGCTACGAGCTTTGTAGGTCTGCTATTTTTGAAAAATCATCATGTGGTGCAAAGCTTTGAATATATACTCTTTCAGAGCGAACGTTTTTTAACTCAAATCTTTGCTTGGTGGTCCCTGGAACCACACATTTCGAGATGTGGGGTCAGCGCTCAGCGGGCCAATTTCATATATTTTTGGGGGTCCTTGACATGAAATATTGAGAACCCACCGATAAAGAAACATGAGGTTTTTTTTTTAAAAGACATTTTTATAATGTCGACGTCAGGCCTAAATGGGTTATACGTGATTGCGCTTCAACGGGCCGTGCCTCGCATCCCCTAAAATAGCCGTTGTAGATCTACTATTTTCGGCGGGGCAGGCGACACCGACCCGCAACTGAAATATAAATCACTAGTGGTGTCCAGCTTTATTATTAGATTTTTCTGTACAGTAATAGCCAGGCACGTAATAGTTTGCGACCTTTAGACCCCCCGTTTCAGACCTCAACCACGTTGTCCTGTCGGTCGGACTTCTTTGTTGCCTTTGGACGTTATACGAAATGCCAACAAAAAGCAGTATTTCAATTCAGAGCACGCTTTGTGCTCTGAAGTGTCTACAGTATTAAAGTCCATCATGGTACAAATAAGAGCCGTTTTAGAATCAGTTGAACCATGACTAATGCTTTAACCCCTTCTGACCTGAGATCAGATTCTATGAATGTCTTCTACATCCTGACAGTTTTCTGAAAAAAAGCTATGTTTCTGTGTCAGTCGTTCTTCGATTTTTCAAAAATAGCAGACCTACAAGCTCGTAGCGCGCCACTCGGTGGCGCGCTATGAGCTTGTAGATCTGCTATTTTTCAATAGCTAAAGCATAACATAATGCTAACACCAAAATGGGTTAATCCAATCCATCATACATGTTTATTGCGACCACGGGTCGCAGATTTACTATGGAAACATACAAAACCTGTCCCGTCGCTCCGTCACGCCTCCATATATGGTTGTCAGTCCATCACGCCTCGTGACGTGTCACGCCTATAGTGACACGTCACGCCACCGTCTCCATATATGAAGATCTGACGATCACGGACCTCAGCAAACCCTGGATAGCCAGCCATACATGGAGAAGACTGGATCGTCACCTTGTAGATCTGCATATATGGAGCCCGGCCAGCAACTCTATACATCCGATCTTAAACCCTTAGATCTCCTTATATGGAGCTGACCTGTTCTGATATAACATATGTTGATCCCCCTTCCTCTTCGATGTCTCCATTCAACAGACCTCAACACTTCTCAACAGGCCCGGAAATTAAGGCTACCTGGGCCCTCGTCAAACCCTGTACACTCAAGACACTGCCCCCGCTGCCACCCTTTAGATCTCCATATATGGAGCTGACCTGTTCTGACATTCCATTATGTTGATCTGACCTCATCAAACCCTGTACACACTCAAGACACTGCTCCATATATGGCCAGTACACAATTCATTCCATATGTTGATCTGACCCCCCCACATGCCAATTAAAGCGCCAGTGCTCACCCAGCAGTCTGCCGTCACCCTCCCAGGCGGATTGCGTGCACGCATCGTTCTCGCCCTCAGGGCGACTCACTGGTTTTGACAGTAAGTACAGTTTATTTCATATTCCAAGATATTCCCCAGGTCAATTAAAAATGATGCCTTTCATGTATGTCGTACGCAATGTTGGCACTATGAGCAAAATCCAACGCTAGATATATGTGCATATATCTAATCATAATCATCTGCTTTGGGAGCTAACTAACTAACTAAAGCCGATGTGGTAACAGACATATAGCAGTGCCTAGAGCAATGCAATAGCAATATTAAACCATTTTGGTGTTTTAAGCATCATGTTATGCTTTAGCTATTGAAAAACAGCAGATCTACAAGCTCATAGCGCGCCACCGAGTGGCGCGCTATGAGCTTGTAGGTCTGCTATTTTTGAAAAGTCGTGAAAAAAGGGGCTGCAAATCTTTGAATATATATTTCAGAGCGAACATTTTTAACAGAAATATTTGCTTCTGGGGGGTCCCTGGAACAACATATTTTGAGATGGGGGTCCGTCTGTGGCCCAATAGAGATAATTCTGGGGGTCCTTGACATGAAAAAGGTTGAGCACCGCTGACATGGAAGGTTTTTCAGAAAACTATTAGGATTTAGAAACCTTGTTTTTAAACACCACAAATGGGTTAAAATAAATACACACACACACACACGCGCACACACACACACACACACACACACACACACACACACACACACACACACACACACACACACACACACACACACACACACACACACACACACACACACACACACACACACACACACACACACACACACACACACACACACACACACACACACACACACACACACACACACACACACACACGATATCTTAATGTGATTCCTGTGCTGAAAATCTGTCTGGAAAACCAATTGCATCTGGACGAAACAGCACTTTCTTTTTTTCTGACAGTGAAAAAAACCCCAAATACAGTTTGTTGTTTGTCGTCGCGTACGCTTTGTTTCTTTTCAATATAATGAAATATTTGTGCAATTTGGTTTGTAGGCAGAGAGAGAACAGCAAACAGCAAAGAACCGTTTTTTTGGGAGAGAAAAGAGACAGAGCACATCCCATTTCCCTGCTCACAAACCAGCCTTGTTTTTGGCAGAACATTTTGATTTTTAGTTTTAGTCATAGTCTTTTGAACTTTAGTTTTCATTTAGTTTCAGTCACATATTAGTCACCTGGAATGTTTCGGTGTCTAGTTTTAGTCGACTAAATATCATTAGATTTTAGTCGACTGAATATACAGTTGATTTAGTCGACTAATGCATGTCAAACTGGGGGTCCTTGAAATGTAACAGGTTGAGAATCACTGTGCTGTGAGTCATCAAAATCTTCTTATATGGGGGTCCCTGGCATGCATTTTCAAATGGGTTAATTAATGAGTGTCAATTTGGGGGGTCCTTAATTGACATGAAAAGGTTTGAGAACCATGACTATAGGAACTCTCAGAATATCGACTATATACCAAAGTATTTACAATTCTTTTTTTGAAACATATTTTTCTTTCTTTCATTTTGGACGGTAGAGACAGGGAGAGATAGCTGTAGGAGTGGAACACACTGTGAGGCTACATCAGAGCCCAGGTGGGCTAGATATGGGCCTTAAACCATTTAGGGCTGACGTCGAAATTTAAATTAAATGTCTTTTTTAAAATGTATTTTTTTTCCCCGAAAAACCTCATGTTTCTATATCAGTGGTTCTCAATATTTCATGACAAGGACCCCAAAAATGATATGTAATATGCCGCCGACCCCCCATCTGAAAATATGTTGTTCAGAATCAAAGATTTGAGTTAAAAACTGAAACACATTTTCACGATTTTTCAAAAATAGCAGACCTACAAGCTCGTAGCGCGCCACTCGGTGGCGCGCTATGAGCTTGTAGGTCTGCTATTTTTTCCAATAGCTATAAAGCATAACATAAAGCTTAAAACACCAAAAGGGGGTTCCCGTCCAGAATGGATTAATAACCACCCGGGCCCTACCGGCGCCCACATTACAATTCTTAGCACAAACTCTATACCCAATTTAAAGTTTACAAAAAAAACCCAACAATGGCTAGACTAGAGACAACTAGCTCCTGTCTGATACCTGATTGGATTTGTCACTCGTACACACACATATAACCATCGCCACAGGGCAGAAAGAAAAGAAAAAGAAAAAGAAAAAAACATGCTGTAGTAATTTCACACTAACGTGTGGATAGTGTTATGGCACTTTGTCACTTTGGGGAGGGGTAGCGGGGCGGTGGATTTGCAGTAGCCATGCGAGGGTGGCCCTATACTGTTACACACACCATGGTCAAAGCTGTCCCATTTTCTCTTGCCTGGCTGCGCTGACCTCACATGATGAATGCTCTACTCAAGAGGGTGGAGGAAAGAAAGAAAAAAAAAAACAGGAGCTTGTTGTTATTGATGTTCTCAATTAACCCATTCTGGGCGGTAACACCTTATTGGTGTTAGCATTATGCTATGCTTTAGCTATTGAAAAATAGCAGACCTACAAGCTCATAGCGCGGCACCGAGTGCCGCGCTATGAACTTGTAGGTCTGCTATTTTTGAAAAATCGTGACAATGTGGCGCAAATCTTTCAATTTATTCTTTCAGAGCGAACGTTTTCAACTCAAATTTGCATCTGGGAGGGGGGGGGTCCCTTTGAACGACATACTTTCAGGGACCTTGTTGACATGAAATAGCTTGAGAACGCGACTGCCATAGAAACATAAATGTTTTTTTCAGAAAACCTGTCAGGATTTTAGAAAGACATTATTTTGTAGAATGGAGCCGAGGTCTAAAAGGCTTAATAACCCCCACACAGCACTGCAGGATTCATACCTACTCCGTTCCGTTCGGTCCGGTCCGGGAGGCACTCACTGCAGCATCCCGGCCAACTCCTTTGTGCGTTGTGTGTGTTAGTGCTTTATTCTTCTCCCTCAAACGGGGGTCCGGGGACCCCTAGGGGTGGGGTGGTGGTGGGGGGGGGTCCTCAGAGTAACTAGTAGAGGGGGTCCGTCAACTCTCTGAGCGATGGGGAACATTAGACGACCTATACAACAGGCTCACAATGCCTGTAGCAGCTTGGAGGTTTTTTTTTTTTCTTTTAGATGCTAATTGTTTTCGACAAATAGGTTTGGTGTAGAAGGACAAAGAAAAATCACACCCGTGTGAACGGAGTGGTGCAATTCCCCCCCCACGCCCCTATCTCTCATTAGCAGGCAACAGTGCAGCACTATCCCTCTCTATTTCTGGCACAACAGCGCCCCTACTGGTACTCAAGAGTCATATACTGTGGGTTTCACAAAGTGGCTGCCTTGACGGAAGGCACGCACGCACGGGCATGCACTTGAAGAAATAACACTAATACCATATGTCATATTAACCCAAATGCTCCTCCATTCAAATCACGGATATAAGCGAGATGTTGAGTTACTGTAGGCATGTTGAAGACTTCTGTGTTTACAAACACATGGGCGGTGCTCGGGGTGAAACTAGAGACCAAATACGTTCCAAAGACCAATCGAAAACCAGTATGCAAAGGCCGCCCCTGTATACTGGTGCTCATTAACCAACACGACACACAGGTGAAGCAACACATAGGTATTAGGTAGGTGAACACGGACATTGCTGTTCCTTGGAGTGGTTGCACCACTCAATAAATTAGCAGAACAAGTACAGAGACAAATCAAGGTCTAATTATCGAGGGTTTAAGTGGTTCAATGTAACATTATAACCACGACTTGTACACATTAAAATGAATCCAACTTCAAAGTCTAATAAAATCTATAGAAAAAGGTTTCATCCGTTACACAATTCCATACAATAGAGAGTATGCGCGTGACATCATCGTACCTGGAAGTTATGCGGGAATGCCCACTGAGTGGCCAAAAACTACTTTCCGGCCTTGACAGCCCATTCATCCACACAGAAAAGCCCTGTCTGATTGCATTAAACAATGTTAAACTCACCGACATTGCAGCTCTACGAAAAGGTTGAATTATCCTCTTTCTATCGGCAAAGTTTTTGTTTCATAAAAATCTACCATAGAAACGTTATGAGCTACTTTCTGTCAAGAAATGCCCTGCATGCCCTGCACTCTGGAAGTGTTTGGAAGTGCTTGTTTTCAAAAACACAACATTTCGCTGCCTCCTGCATTATGTGACATTTAGAAACAGGTGGTACGGCAGGACGGTTGAGTGATTTCCAACGAGCGCTTCCAAACTCCAACACTCATCATGCTGCTCAATGTTTTGCCACTCAGTCTAGATGAGGGGGGGCGTGTCCTGATGGGGAAATCATGCAATGTGCATACTCTCTATAGGGCCTATGTAGTGGAGACTGCGTCATCTCTCTCTCTCTTGCCCTTAGCCTTATAAACATTGACTTCCCCTAGCCTAGATGAAGCATGAATTGACACCTGAAGACAATAAGCCAGTCAATTCTGGTCAATTCTACAGTCAATGCGTCGCCACGTGACTCCTCGCGAGTGACCATGTTGTAGAATAGATCGTCTATTTCCGTGGAATGCTCACTCCCAGTGTTGTTTTTGACAGATTTGAGTTTTAGTCATAGTCTTTTGAATACGTTTTAGTCACCTGGAATGTTCTAGTGTTAGTCTAGTTTTGTGTCATATAATATTTTAGTCGACTAAATCTACAGTTGATTTAATCAACTAAAATGTGTTCTGACAGGCCTTGATGTCGTTGTAATGGCAGTTTTTACACTTTGGTTGCATGCTGAAAATAGCAGATCTACAAGCTTAAAACTAAGCTTGTAGATCTGCTATTTTCAGCATGCAACTAGTTTTTATCTGTTGACGAAATTGTCAATATATTTAGTCATAGTTCATTACGTTTCCATTTCGTTTTAGTTGGTGAATAAAGGTAGGTCGACGAACATTTTTCGTCTCTTAGTTTTAGTCGACAAAATAAACACTGCTCACCCCCAGTATTGGGACTCTGCTGGGGCTCAATGTCAATGGTAATAAAGACAATGTGAAATTTGTTTTGGGATTTGCTACAACACTTTCCTCAACACAGCGCCACAGCTTCCCTGCTGTCGCCTGTACTCTCTTCTCTTCTCTCCTCTTCTGTTCTGTTCTGTTCGGTTCTGTTCAGAGATTAGAAAAGGGGGTTGGTAATTTTCCAGCTCTCGGCTATAGATTACCATCTGCTAATAAGTCAAGAGTTAGTGATCGGGGGAGAAAGACCCACAAAGATGCGTCCCCACGCAGCAGCGCCAGCCCAGTCCTGCTACGCGGAACCTTGAAATCTGCCAAACACCTTATCTATCTGTAATTAACGCATTTTGGCCGGGAACCCCTTTTTGGGGTTTAAAGCATTTAATGTGTTATGCTTTAGCTGTTGAAAAATAGCAGACCTACATAGTTCATAGCGCGGCACTCGGTGCCGCGCTATGAGCTTGTAGATCTGCTATTTTTGAGAAATCGTATGAACATGTGGCGCAAATCTTTTAATATATATATATATTCTTTCAGAACGTTTTTAACTCAAATCTTTGCTTCTGGGAGGGGGTTCCTGCCTGGAACAACATATTTTCAGATGGGGGGGTCCTTGACATAAAATATTGAGCACCAACTGATACAGAAACATGAGGTGTTTCAGAAAACTGTCAGTGATTTAGTTCGACATTTCTTTTTTTTTTGTGTTAATTTCGACGTCAGGCTTAAACGGGTTAAAAATCAGTTCAGTGAATGTCAGCTGCAGCAGCCCGCCCCCCCCTCCCTCCCCCCACCCTCCCATTCAGTACAAGAAGGAATATTGCAATAACACTTTCCGTGGCCAAAAAAAGACGTCCCCCCCCCCTGCCCCTCCCCCCCGCCCCTGGCAGCGGTGTACCTGCCACCTGCTCTGCTGTGCACAGAGGCGGTGAGGCAGTGCTGCCGCTGCTGCCTGTTGGCCAGCGGGCCAGTCAAAGTGTCACTCCCCCCGATGGGCAAGGGGCCGTCTGAAGGTGACAGACTCCAGCGGGCCGCCACGGGGCCAACGTGAGTCACCCTCCGCTCCGTGTCCTCGGTGGCGCCGACCACTGGGTTATCCCGTTCTGACCCGAGATCAGATTCTAAAACAAATATGTCTTCTACACATCCTGACGGTTTTCTGAAACAAGCTATGTTTCTATGTCAGTCGTTCTTCGATTTTTCAAAAAATATCAGACCTACAAGCTTGTAGCGTGCCACTCGGTGGCGCGCTATGAGCTTGTAGATCTGCTATTTTTCAATAGCTAAAGTATAACATAATGCTTTTTGAAAAAGTCTTCTGAAAGAATATATTTTCAAAGAGTTGTGCCGCATTCTCACGATTTTTCAAAAATAGCAGACCTACAAGCTCGTAGCGCGCCACTCGGTGGCGCGCTATGAGCTTGTAGATCTGCTATTTTTTCAATAGCTATAAAGCATAGCATAACGCTATAACACCAAAAGGGGGTTCCCGCCCAGAACGGGTTATACTCTCCAAATTGCGAGACGGGCTTTGCCCCCCCAAGCAAGGTGACTCCGGCTCCCCGCTAACCCCCCTTGGAAATGTTTTCCCACCTGGCGACTCCAAAACATGTTCTTGTTCGCTCTCTCTCCTTCTCTCTCTCTCTCTGTTCCCACACACACACACACACACACACACACACACACACACACACACACACACTTGCACACACTTTAGCTCTCTAGGATGGCAGCCAGGTCAGAGCCTGAAATACCTACTTGTCACAGTTCTTAAATGACCTTATAGCATGCCCTCCATGAAACCTTCATAATACAATTATAATTTATTTTTAATGAATCGTGGCGCCACAATTAAGACACTCATATCTAATAATATCGCTCACAAGCACACACAGACGCAGACACACACACACACACAGAAACACAGACACACACACACACACACACAGACACACACACACACACACACACACACACACACACACACACAGTGTTGGGAGAGACGAGAGAGATTGATAAAGAGCAGGGGAGACGCGCTGCGCTCTGATCGAGACGGTTATTCTCAAAGGTTATTAATTAGAAACAAATGGTCCGGATGTTCGCTCGAAAATCCCTGCCGAAGTTCGAGTCCTAAAAGAAGGGCTAGGGTACAGTTTTAACACACACACACACACACACACACACACACACACACACACACACACATACACACACAGGCACACACACCTGGGGTGAGCAGATGTGATATCAATCATATCAAAATGTTTGCATAATCCACGGGATGTACTAGTCTGCAGTAAGATTATGGATGGAAAACACCTGGAACTGGCACTTATTTCCTTATAGCCAGCGGTGAAGGAACAAATCCCCGAGATACAAAAGAATCCCTTCCTCCTCATGAATACGACAGCACGCTGCACATAGTAGCACTTCCTCTCCATTTCCTTTTGCCACGGAGAACATACTACATACTGCATGATTCCAAAAATGTGCAATACGGGGGAGACGGTGGCTAAGATGAAAGCGCAGGCCCTCCGGACTTAACAAGGAAAGTGTAGCTCCGAGGGCGAATTGGCTGCGAGCGTTCTCACATGGGGATAAGATGGAACTGGAATGATCGAGGTGTATTATTTAATACCTTTAAGCATTCTGCATGTTTGTGGTTAATCGTCGCCAAAGTGCCTCGCTCGTTTGAGGGAGGCTAAAAATAAAAGTGCTGGGAAAAAAATAGTGTGAGAAAGATACGGTATAATTGTCGTCAATTCCTTTCCTCAGGACAACAAGAATTATTGCTCTGCAGCGGTCAGGACTTTTTCTGGGTCAGGGACGGGTCCACTTTGAAAATTGTATATTTTTTTAGAGCATGTTTATGAAAATGTAATCGGGTTGTCATGGCTTGGATCGATGAAACTTCTATTTCATTAACTTTTGAAGGTTTAACCCATTTCGGGTGGGAACCCCTTCTGGTGTTAGCATTATGTTATGCTTTAGCCGTTGAAAAAGCAGATCTACAAGCTCATAGCGCGCCACCGAGTGGCGCGCTACGAGCTTGTAGGTCTGCTATTTTTGAAAAATCGAAGAACCACTGACATAGAAACATAGCTTTTTCAGAAAACTGTCAGGATGTAGGAGACATTTTTAGAATCTGAAATCAGGTCAAAATGGGTTGAATCAAATTCCATGTATTTTGTGTTGTTATATCATCCTTAAAATAGTACGAGCTTTTGTCAATTATTTGGGTTAATTTGCAACTATACTCCTGCGGCCCACCGGTTGAGAACCACCAGCTCTACGAGGACAAGAAGGAGTTGTTTTTGTTGTTGTTGTACTTCTGCATTTTTCTGACTCATTGGGTCAGTTTGGTGTAATAATTGATGGTTGCAGGAAAAGTGGCTTTGTCAAAGCGACAGCCTAAATTGAGCGTGTGTGTGTGTGTGTGTGTGTGTGTGTGTGTGTGTGTGAGAGAGAGTGAGAGAGAGAGAATGAAGCACACAGCTCATTTCAGCCGGGCTCGTCATCCTCGGTTGCCGACTCCTCTGTTGCAGACTTGATTAATGGTTGTAATCAAGTGATGTCCCTCCACTGCATTGGCCCTGCGGAGACCTCACCTAATTACATAGTGACAGCAAACAACTCTAAATGGAACATTTATACACTCAGCAATCCTCCCTATTCTCTCCCCTGTTTGCTTGACATGAGCCGGAAGACACCCCTAGTAGCTGAAACACACTATAGTGCAAGACGTGGTGTGCACACATTCTCTATTAAAACCTATGTTGTTGCGGTTATATTTCAGGTTTTTAAAGTTTTTCTTATTAGAATTATTTTAATTAATGTCCTGCAGTTCAAGAGTACAAGAGTGGCCCAGGCCGTAGCGTAACGGTCTGGGCACCGGACTGGTGATCCAGTCGCGGTGTGCCGCGGGTTCGACTCCCGGACCCGACACGGCCTTTACCGCATGTCATCCCCCCATCTCTCTCCCGTTTCCTGTCAGCCTACTGTCTGTCCCTTAAAAAATCAATAAAGGCGTAAGCCGCAAAAAAATATCTTTAAAAAAAAAAAAAAAAGAGTACAAGAGTGTCGCGCAAAACATTCCGGAATATTGCGGGGTATAGCCGATCTATAAGCTTCACAGCACGTTGAACTGTAACTCATTTAGAGCTTGTAGATCTGCAAAAAAAAATGTTCAGTGTGTTTTATAAATATTTCAACCAATGAGGCCACTTATTGTGACCAGAGCCATCTAACAGAAGAGTTACGATATAGAGGGGGGGCGGAAAACCGAGGGCTCGAGAGCTGTTCATGCAGCCTGAACTGGGACAAGCTGGAGTTGGAAATGCATTGTTTTCAACGAGGGCGGCGCAAACAAGAGCTATTTAAAGCATGTGTGCAACATGACAGCTGTTTTAAAGTATTGTACAGTAACAACTAAAGTCTCTTTAATGTTTATGTTGTACTACTAATACAAAACAATCTTAAAAAAAGGGATTTAAGATCATTGAAGCTAGGCTGTTGCCCTGAATCCCAATGCATTTCTGCCTACTTCCGGTCCAGGACTTGCCCCAGTTGGTTGTCCCCCATTCTCAATGGTAAATGGTAAATGGTGCATTTATATAGCGCCTTTATCCAAGGCGCTTTACAGAGATTGTGCATTACATTCACCCATTCACACACACATTCATACACCGATGGCAGCGGAAACCATGCAAGGCACCAACTAGCACATCGGGAGCAATTAGGGGTTCAGTGTCTTGCTCAAGGACACTTCGACAGTAACTCTGGGGGAGCCCGGGTTCGAACTGGCAACCTTACGGTTACCATCCAGGCACTCTACCCCTGAGCCACATAGAAGTCTATGTAGGAGAGCTGCCATTGGACTGAAGCCCCATGAAGTGAATGCAGTTTGCGTAACTGTCTATATCTAAAGCTCTGCTTGTGACTACATAAGTATTGTCAATTATTATCAATTGGAAAACAAGGTTTATTTTTCTACATTTCCTGAAAAGTATCTGTTTTTGGACATACAGTACTAGTTTTGGTCTGCAGTTTTCTGACTGACATTCAGTGAAGGAGAAGTCGTGAAGTCGTTTTTTGGAAAACGTGGAACCGCAATCTGTTTCAAAGGGCTCAACTTTATTTAATATGAGCTTGGCGCACTGCACCATATACCAACAACTTAATGATTCTCTCTGCGTTTACAAACACGGATCACCTGTAATCTGAGAAGCAGCTTCTTCTCCCCATCTGTTGAAAAGCACCTGCAACATCTGTGGCATCTTATGCACATCTACTCCCCTACGCCTCGCACAGCCATCTTACAATGAACCACTAAAGCCCTTACACACGTACTCTCTCGTACTACGAACAGACAAACATAGCTGATTTACATATTACATTATTTACATTTACATATGGGTCCTTCGGCTTCCCAGGCGGGCTCTCTAACCATTCAGCTATGGAGGCTAAGGTTGGGCGATATGCAATTTTTTTTCAACCGCCCATCATCTGACAAATATTCGCCGATTAACGATGTATTCGTGTCATAAAAGTAAAGTGAGAACAGCTCACTGCAGGTCGCAAAAAAGCCAGATCTATAAGCTCTCAAGGCGCCGCGTCCTGCCTGTTTTTGCAGCTCCGTTCGCTAGGCGTTGAGAGCTTGTAGATCAGTCTGTTTCTGCAGCGCAGCGGCGCAGCCAGGGTAACTTGCTCCCTTGCCTCCCCGCACCGGTCAGTCGGAGGCTCACTCGGAGCGGAGCAGCGGAGCCCACAAGCTGCTGATCTACAAGCTCTCAAGGCATCGCGTCCTGCCTGTTTTTGCAGTGCCGTTCGCTACGCGTTGAGAGCTTGTAGATCTGTCTATTGTTGCAGCGCTGGTGTCGGTGTTCGTTCACGTTGTCAATAAAAAATAACTTAGATTACAGGCGGATATAAAGTTCAATCAGTGGGTTGCAGCACCAGTAGGGGCTACACGCTAAGCTAATGCTAAGCTAAGCGCTAGTATGATCCCCGAGCCTATACACTAACACTAGTAGACAGTTTTTTTATTTCCCCCCCCCCCCCCCCGACTTCACGGGTGAGGCATTGGGATTGGGATGAGACACGAGACAGCAGTGTGCATTCTGTTGTGACTGTATATTATTAAACTGCATGGGTCTGGACTCCGGAGCTTAAACAACATGTAGGCTACAGCCTTCCTCGGCTCCCAGGCTCCCAGCCTTTACTTTGGCTGGCGGCTGCCGTAAGTGCCGTGCCCCGGTGCCCGATGCTGCTGAGTGCGGGGACTGTGGGAGCATACATTATAACGGAGGAGGTGATTTCCACCCGGCCGCTGTTACTACTTTGCTGGGCCAAATTGATTCACAAGTTGCTCACACTTTACAGGTTAATTGGGCTAAATCGTCCCGATAAATCGCCTAATAAAAATATTCTGCGATTGGATTCGTATATTCGCGATTGACGATGTATTCGTATCGTCACCCAACCCTAATGGAGGCCCAACGTGGTAGTAGGAATGACCAATAGACCGAGGTCAGTGAACGGTCCTGGACATTCATATATTTCAAAGTGAGGCTCTATTAAGTACTCAACTCAGTACTTTAGTCAATTATAGAAATTATAGAAAAACATTAGTCCTACTCAACTATATGAATGTACAGGTACTTACTTTTGAAGTGGGTGCTTTTAAATAAGCATTTTTCTTTCTTTTCTTTCATATCAAACATTTAAAACATGATAATAGTCTATGCTATTATTGTTTGTCTTTAAATGCCTCGATGGATTGAATACACAGGACCTTGATGGGAACAAGTCCTGTCAGTGGGCTTATTTGGACTATACCCCTTTAGCATTCTTTTGTTCCACCGTGCCTATTAATTAAAGTATTCAATCAATCAAAAAAAAAGTCACATCAGGGGCCACATCAGTGATCATTGATCACGTATGAATTGATCAAAAGGTTAAATCACCATTCCCACAGGTCTAAGACAATGATAACTGTCTCATCGGCATCTTATGTGAGTTAACCCATTCTGGTGTTAGCGTCAAGTCGTGCTTTAGCTATTTAAAAATAGCAGATCTATACAAGCTCATATCGCGCCACCGAGTGGCGCGATACGAGCTTGTAGGTCTGCTATTTTTGAAAAATCAAAGAACGACTGACATTTTTTTTAATCTGATCTCAGGTCAGAATGGGTTAATCAGACCAGTGTGTGTCCAGTGGAAACCTCGTATGAATCTGATCTCAGGTCAGAATGGGTTAATGTGCGCCTGTCATGTGATGAACTCAGGTGGCTTCAGAGCTGTGGCTTTTCATAACTCTGAACTGTAAGGAGGCCACAAACAGTATTGGGCAGTAACATGTTACTACTTACTAGTGATATATTACTGTAATATTACTTTACCCAGTAACGAGTAAAGTAAGGTATTACTCTGTCAAACAACAGTAATATTATACTATGCTACCGTTTGAAAACAGTTCCTTTAACCCATTCTGACCTGAGATCAGATTCTAAAAATGTCTTCTACATCCTGACAGTTTTCATTCTGACCTGAGATCAGATTCTAAAAATGTCTTCTACGTCAGTCGTTCTTCGATTTTTCTAAAATAGCAGAGCTACAAGCTCGTAGCGCGCCACTCGGTGGCGCGCTATGAGCTTGTAGATCTGCTATTTTTCAATAGCTAAAGCATAACATAATGCTAACACCAAAATGGGTGTCCCAGTGATACACTGACTGACTGACTGGAATTTGCACGTTTTTTTGCCTGCAGTCGCAATAAATACAATTACAAACATCTACATATCTACATGTCTCCCTCCCCGTCGGTGACACGGTTCCTGTTCACCCACATCCACCATCTGGCGTCTCTCCCTCCTCCATTAACGCCCTCCCATCTGCACCGGCTAAAACGCCTTTTTTCAGGCAAGAAGAATACAAAATAAAACTCGCTGCTGTCCATGATGTCATTTATAGGTTTCCGACATGAGAACAAAGGATTGGCTGGAGTTTAATTAGTTTAACTTTCCCTTTTTCCGCTTAGATTGAACTCTGACCTTTTGCGATCTACTGCGATGTTTTAGCCCGTTCTGGGCGGGAACCCCTTTTTGGTGTTCTAAGCATTATGTCATTCTTTATAGCTATTGAAAAATAGCAGATCTACGAGCTCGTAGATCTGCTATTTTTGAAAAATCTTGAAAATGTGTATATATATATTCTGTCACGGTGAACGTTTTCAGCTGTTTATTTGAAAATATGTTGTCCCCTGGAACAAAATATTATCTAATGGGGGTTGGTGGCCAATTACATATAATTTTTGGCATCCTGGACATGAAATATTGAGCACCACTGATGTAGAAACATGAGGTATTTCAGAAAAAAGATTATTAACTTATTTCGACGTCAGTCCTAAATGGGTTAACCCATTCTGACCGAGCACCCATTTTGGTGTCAGCATCATGTCGTGCTTTAGCTATTTAAAAATAGCAGATCTACAAGCTCATATCGCGCCACCGAGTGGCGCGATACGAGCTTGTAGGTCTGCTATTTTTGAAAAATCGAAGACACTTTTAGAATCTGATCTCAGGTCAGAATGGGTTAATAATTAAACTGTCAGGATGTAATAGACATTTTTAGAATCTGATCTCAGGTCAGAATGGGTTAAGTCACCTGCCTGATAAGTAAAGTTCAGTTCATAAGGCACCCATACTCCCACGCTATTATTCAACCCCTTTGTTTTGTTTTGCAAGCGTCGCAGCGGGGCGATAAAAACACCTCGCCGCGTCCGTGTGTAAATGCCAGCTTAGTTAATTAGCGCGTCTAAATGTGTCCCTTGTATTGGAACGGGCACATCCCACACTTTATACTTCAATTATTGTTATCTAACTAATTGCAACTAGCCACTTGTGAGCCTTGATTAACCCATTTAGGCCTGAAAAAAAAGTCTTCTAAATCCTGACAGTTTTCTGAAATACCTATGTTTCTATAGGCCTATATCACTCAATATTTCATGTCAAGGACCCCAAAAATGATCTGTAATTGGCCTCCGAGACCCCCATCTGAAAATATGATGTTCCAGGGACCTCTCCAGAAGCAAAGATTTGAGTTAAAAACATTTGTTCTGAAAAATATATATTCCAAATTTGAGGCACATTTTCATGATTTTTCAAAAATAGCAGATCTACAAGCTCGTAGCGCGCTACGAGCTTGTAGATCTGCTATTTTTCAATAGCTAAAGCATAACATAATGCTGACACCAAAAGGGGTTCTCCCGCCCAGAATGGGTTAATGTTTATACTCCGGTGAAAGAAAAAAAAAAAAAAAAAGGAGAGGACGAAAAACAACAACATTGTTTACTCAGGTATAGGCCTGGTAATTAGCCACAGATGATTGGAAGCACCTGAAGGTCATCTGGAGCCAGCGTGAGAATGCTAACGGAAACATGTGAATAATGTGATTAGCTGTCGCGTCGCACACTGTGCCGCTTTGATTTGTGTAGACGGAAAAACAACGCCTTTTGTTTGTGCGATGATTACATTTATCTGCGGAGTGCTGTCGTCTCGGGTTTAATTACATCAGCCGGCTTTTGGACGCACGAGCGTGCGCTCTCTCACACACACACACACACACACACACACACACAGACACACACACACAAAATGAACCGAGAAATGAACCGGTTCCAGGAGGAAAAGGGGGATGTTGTGTGCTTATCTTCAGCCCAGCGGCCGACCCCGAAAGTATGCGGTTATACAGAGAGATGGCGCCCAGCTGTGTCCTTCATGGGACTGCAGTGCCCACGCCGCGCCACGTATAGGTCTCGGAATGAAGCGATATGTTGCCAGAGCCGCCGTGTACGTGACGCGTCCCGCCACTCCATCAATCTGGGAGCAGGATTAACCCGTTCTGACCTGAGATCAGATTCTGAAAAAAAATTCTTCTATACATCCTGACAGTTTTCTGAAAAAAGCTACGTTTCCGTGTCAGTGGTTCTTTGATTTTTCAAAAAATAGCAGACCTACAAGCTCATAGCGCGCCACTCGGTGGCGCGCTATGAGCTTGTAGATCTGCTATTTTTCAATAGCTACAGCATAACATAATGCTATAACACCAAAATGGGTTCCCGGCCCAAAGTGGGTTAACCCGGAATGCGGGTCAGCTCTCAGTGTGGGAGCGTCAGTCCAGCCGTGCCGGGGTGCGTCTTACTGCCCCCCCCCCCCCCCCCTGTGGCGGTAAGACCTGACAAAATATATGTGTTCCGGGCCCCACCTGCTGGGCTGGCCCCGCCCCCCTCTGTCACCCCCATGGCCCCCTGCGCATGCAGCGCTCTCTCTCTCTCTCTCACGCTGTGGTATAGCTACAGCCTTCATCGTTTCATCTTTTTTTATGTGAAAGAATAAGTCGTATATAGAGATATAGCACAAGCTCTACTACTGTACGGTAGTACTGCATTAGGATGTATGCCATCGTCAGGGTTGGGAAGTAACGGATTACATGTAATCCGTTACTGTAATCAGAGTAAAAAAAAACGTAACTGCAACGTCTTAGAGTACATTTTAAAATGTGTAATCTGGATTACAGTAACGGGGGTGTTGTAACGGGGGTTACATGAGGATTACATTCTCCCCTTCCCCTCATTCATTTGACAAACAAGTTATAAATTATTATAACACCAAACGGAATGGATTGGAGTTGAGCGCAGCGCGCACCTCTCTGACTCTGTGTAAAATCCTCACAGTGGAGGCTGCTGCTGCGTCAGGGCGGTGTTGCCAATTTGTGAGAGAAATAAGCAACCAGGTCTATGAAAACAAGCCCAAAAGAAGCGACTATAAAAGGCCACACGAGCACTTCAAAGCTATATATATCGTCCATTAAACAATGTGCATATTTATATATGTTGGCTATTTGAAAATAGACAATCTACAAGCTCACAACCGTTCTACCATTATTTACAAGCAACTTCAGAAAAATAAGCCCAATGTGGCTTATAATAATCAGACGAGGCAACACTGCAGAGATACTAGATAGGAGAGCATATATGATATATTGGATTGGGGATAAATAATGGGTAGCGCAGTCTTCTCTTTTAGGTCAAATACAATGAGGCTTTTTATTTAAAGAGTAGCCTACGGGGTATAAATATAATTGTATAGGGCAGTGTTTATTTAATTGAATATCTACAATGGTATATGTGACCGGGGACAGTGGTTTAATATACAAGGGGGCCATGGTCAGTTCTTTACATATTATGAAACTGCACACTGTAACCTTTCATATATTGCTCATTGAAATTGGGGGGTAAATGAAGAAGATATGACCATTTGAAACTTGTTGAACTGGAAACCCCAAAGTACACAATTTGCCATTCGAAGTATTTAGCATCTCTGAGCCCAGGAATGGGTGTGACAATAGATACTTGTCTCCACCCCTAGATACTTGCATAAACACTCCCCCCATCCACTAACCACTAGGTTAGCTGTCAACTGCACAGAATGACTTGAATAAGAATAAATAGAGATGAGAATTAGAATTAGTTTGTTTATTTTCCACATACTTGAAATTTGCATACTGGGACAATGACAAATAAGAGTGGCATAAGAATAAAATACAACTAACAGTTTAACATTGCACTTTCCCTGTGACTAAATAAATATATACAGTTTAAATTTGCACTTTCCCTGGGACTAAAAAGTATAAAAGTAAAAAAAAAAAAAAAAGCACTTTGCCTGCTACTAAATACATAAAGTTTAAAATCTCATTTTGTCTGTGGACTAAAGAAATATATACAGTTTCAAATTGCACTTTGCCTGGGACTAAAGAGTATACAGAATATAAAGTTTAAAATCTCACTTTGTCTGTGGACTAAAGAAATATATACAGTTTCAAATTGCACTTTGCCTGGTGTGGTCAACAATGTTCAATCAATAATATGACACACGTAATGAATGTTCAGGCATGCAACACAATAGCCAGGCAGTTTATAAAAAATACTCGGACAGTCTTCTTTGGTGCTGTGGACTTTGGTTTGGGGCACGTTGTGTCTTGTGCATCATCACGACAGAATTTTCAGATTTCTTTAAAAAGATATTCCTGACGGGCTGTGTCCAGTCCAGGTGGGGGTTGTACTGGAAGACCACGTACTGGGGGTAAGACCGTGGGATCTTTGAGCAGCTGAAACTCCACTACTCAAAACTGAAGTGCTGGTAGCTCTTTATCTGTGGGAGTTTGCGGAATCCTGGCCAAGTTTGCGGAATCCTGGACAAAACAACACAACCGCTGGGTTACTAACTAACAACTTTAGTCTGGACTCCATTTACTGTTCAGCGCTTGGATCCGGTCTAGAGCCCACCCACTTAAACATACACATACATACAGTACACAAACGTTTCCGTATCCGCTCAATACCGGATGTTGTTATAAACAGCGCTAACGCTAACAACACACTGCAAATTAAAACACACGCTATACTGCATCATGTATCAGTCTTACTTAAAACAAACTCATCATAAACAGACTGATTTCAGAGACTATAGACCCTGAATATAAACAAGACGATAATGAAACTCACCCATAGATGAAGCAAAATGTAGCTCGACACACCACGATGGCGTTCACCATGTATGTGGATCTGTTGAACTTTCGCTTCGCGTTGACTTTCTTCGTGGATTGAGTCATTTCGGAGTCGTTCATACAAGCCTTTATAATCGCCAAAATAACAAGGTCTTTCTGGTCCTTTGTCAAAGCCGCCATGTCCGTTCGGGTCTCCCAGATCATGTCTGGGTCGAGTTGTTTACTGCAAGACGAATGCGGCTGTTCTACGTTCTCTTTGAGACATCCACAATCAAAGTTTATTATTTTCTCCATTTCTGCTGTTCGGTCGGTGTCCACTGCGACGTTATTAACTTCACCACCCGGCCCAGCTGTCCCTCCAGACTCGTCTTCGTCATCACAACACAAACTCCTGTTTTCGATCGAAACAACGCCATGGCCTTCATCATCAGTGTCAGATTCATCCGTGAGCTCTGAACCCGGGTCACTGCCACCGTGTATGAAATCTGAAATAAAAGTTCCCAGGAGGTCGTCTTGTGCCTGTCCATTTAAAGCGTTAAGCAAGCGTTCCAACTCAAAGTTACTAGCCATGATCACAAACAAACAACAAGAATGATGTTGTGTTTACCGACAGCCTGAACACTGTTGCTACTTATGGGGCGGTGATCGGCTACGCGAAACTGGAGAACAATACATAGGTATGGCCAATCGAAACAGCTCTATGTAAATACGTGCAGGAATGTTCACACCCCCAAAATACGGAAAATAATCTTTAATTATAGAGACATTTGTGCAATGACTTAATGACACTAAAACGACTTTCTGATGGAATAAAAACATTCTTTAACATTCCAACTGTGTTAATGTGGCTAAAAATGAAAACCACCAAAAAGAAAGAATGTATTTCGTTCTATTGTGAAGTTTCATTAGTGCCGACTTGTGGTTGAAATCACTGGGAGCGGTCACAAAATGTAGCCTAGCACTGCAGCCTACTACTATAGCCTACTAGGCAACCAGAATAACCCGTTTTGAGTGAAACTCATCCCAATGCACTGGCCCTATACTCAAAACTGTTTGACCCCTACACCAATGTCTTTGTAGAAAATAGCCGACCTCTAAATATACGCTCACAATGCGTCACAACGTGATGTGTGAATGGCTCTCACACACACACACACACACACACACACACACACACACACACACACACACACACACACACACACACACACACACACACACACACACACACACACACACACACACACACACACACACACACACATCCTTATTGGCGTAAAAAGTCCTTCACAAAGTTATGAATTAATAATAATCTGATTCAATATAATGATCTATAATGTAGACTAGAGTCTAGGAGGATATATATATATATATATAGCTCATCGATTGAACCAAAAAATAAATAAAAAAAGAAACATGAAAGTCAAAACCTGCAGGTTTTCATTGCTAGTGGCAGATTAATGTGTCTACTTCTGTACTGTAATTTGGTTTATGATAATTGCCTCCCAGGTCTCCTGGTTGCCATGTTTAACCCATTCTGAACGGGAACCCCTTTTGGTGTTAGCATTATGTTATGCTTTAGCTATTGAAAAATAGCAGATCTACAAGCTCATAGCGCGCCACCGAGTGGCGCGCTATGAGCTTGTAGGTCTGCTATTTTTTTGAAAAATCGAAGAACGACTGACATTTTTTTTTAGAATCTGATCTCAGGTCAGAATGGGTTCATCAGACCAGTGTGTTGTCCAGTGGAAACCTCGTGTGAATTTGATCTCAGGTCAGAACGGGTTAAAAATGCAGCGCACGTCTTTGCACAGCCCAGTGGAGCCGTAGCATTCAGCAGGTGCAGCAAATCAATCCTCCCTGCCACGATTCTTTCTTTTCTGATTCTCAGAACCAGGTTCTGGTTCTGACTGAGACGGAGAAGAAGAACACAAATACTGAACGCAGATATTCTGGAATCTGGACAGAGCTGCAGTACATCGGTTCTGTCGGCCCATTCTGACCTGAGATCAGATTCTAAAAAAAATGTCTTCTACATCCTGACAGTTTTCTGAAAAAGCTATGTTTCTATGTCAGTCGTTCTTTCGATTTTTCAAAAAAATACCAGACCTACAAGCTCGTAGCGCACCACTCGGTGGCGCGCTATGAGCTTGTAGATCTGCTATTTTTCAATAGCTAAAGTATAACATAATGTTTTAGTTAAAACACCAAAAGGGGTTCCCGTCCAGAATGGGTTTTAAACTATGACATGAAATTACCCTTTGTTCCCACTGATGAAAATTAAAATAAAAGCTAAGCTATGATGAGGGAAACTATACAATTTCATCAACAAATAAAAACAGTTTGGGAGGGACTATATCCAGTAGAACTAAGACAACTAATGTTATGCCTGGTTGTGCCGGATAGCAGGTGACACTCTCTTAACCCATTCTGACCTGAGATCAGATTCATACGAGGTTTCCACTGGACAAACACTGGGTCTGATTAAATGACCGAAATAAAGAGTCAAACTCAAACTCAAAGTCATTATGACATTGCAGTGGACTAAAACAACTGTGCATTCAGTCGACTAAAATCTTATGGCACTTCAGTCAACTGAAACTACACTTAAACTAAAACATTTCAGATAACCAACAATACCACTAAAACTGAAAGGAATTCTATCCAGACAATGACTGAAACTACATAAAAAAAATCAAAAAAGTCAAACACTGGAGCCAGTAATGTGCCAATTATACTCAAACACTTTTGGGCAGGGTTTACTGTACGTGCATACTTGAAATGTTTGGGAAAATCCTGCAGACAAAAAAAAAAAAAAAAAAGGCACAGAAGAAAGTATACCATATTTATAGTGATGAGATATACAGTATATGCCCCCAAAAGTATTAGTGATGCAATTATCACAGCGAAAGGAACCGGAGCAAAGGGGCTAATAACCCATTCTGACCTGAGATCAGATTCATACGAGGTTTCCACTGGACACGCACTGGTCTGATTAACCCATTCTGACCTGAGATCAGATTCTAAAAATGTCAGTTGTTTTTTTAGATTTTTCAAAAATAGCAGACCTACAAGCTCGTAGCGCGCCACTCGGTGGCGCGCTATGAGCTTGTAGGTCTGCTATTTTTCAATAGCTAAAGCACAACGTAATGCTAACACCAAAATCGGTTCCCGTTCGGAATGGGATAATCCCTGAGCAATTTAGCTCACTACAGTTCGCCCTGCGACTAAACGCAGAACGTCAGGAGCTCAATACTGCGACTGTCCTCTCTCGCGTCGATACTGTATATACGTTAGGGAACAGGAGACCTGCACTGATGCAAAACTCCATGCTGTAATTATTTTTTGCAGGCTTTCTGCACCGAGAGGTTTGGAGAGAGAGAGAGAGAGAGAGAGAGAGAGAGAGAGAGAGAGAGAGAGAGAGAGAGAGAGAGAGAGAGAGAGAGAGAGAGAGAGGAGGTGAATGCAGAGAAGGAGGACAAAACAAAAGCAATTCAAAGGACATTTCCAAGCGTTGATGTCATTTGGCTTTATCGTAGAATACTGGTAAATGGTAAATGTTGCATTTATAAAGAGCCTTTATCCAAGGCGCTTTACATAGATTGTGCATTACATTCACCCATTCACACACACGTTCATACACCGATTGCGGCGGAAACCATGCAAGGCACCAACCAGCACATCGGGAGCAATTTGGGGTTCAGTGTCTTTGCCCCAAGGACACTTCAACATGTAGACAGGAGGAGGAGCCGGGATTCGAACCGCCGACCCACGGATCATTGGACGACCTGCTCTACCTCCTGAGCCACAGTCGCCGTTGCGGTGCGCAAAGTTTGCGTTATGGGGGCATGTAGTTGTGTAAAGCAACTTAAGTACACATACTCAAGTATTGTGCTTAGGGGTGGGTCCCGAAACTCGGGACCAAGTATGTACCGAACCGAACGTGCCTGGGTACCGGGTATCCATTACAATAATTCAATTTCGGTTCTCTCTATCGGTTCTCACAGACACGCGGTCACACGCTATTTATTTATTTTCTACCCTTTTAATAGAAGCGCAGGGAACAGAGCTGATCTACAAGCCTACACCGCGTTGCATCAGCGACGCGTTGTGGGCTTGTGGCTTGCAGAGGCGGGGCTATTTCTCTGCATGGAGTTGTCGAGGAGTGGAGACAGAGAGACGCGCGGTGCAAAGAAGCATTGAAGCAACATCATTATTAAAGTTTCTTAAACGTAATTTTCAAGTGAAGTTTATGGCAGGAAACTTTTAAGAGAGGGGACAGGAGTCTTGTGCCCTGCTGCCTGAGTTGCCTCACTGCATGATCATGCATGTGCGCTGCACAGCATTGAATCAACATCAACCCACCTCGGATGCGTGTGTGTGTGTGATCACGGCGTAGGGTCCAGACTCCAGAGGCTCAATTAGTTTAGACTCTAAATTAATTAAACTAAACTCTAATTAACTTTAGAGCTTGCAGTCGAACTGTCGAAGAGAGGTGGCGAAAAAACAAGAAAAACAACAAATGATAGCCCACTCTGGCAGCATGCACATTTCTGCAAGCCGCCTTTGTTTTCAATGATCCCACCATTCGCACGTCGGCAAAGCCGTTCTCACCTATCGGCTGGAGATGCCCCCCTCCATTAGCGATGCTAATTTGTGTGTGTGTGTGTGTGTGTGTGTGTGTGTGTGTTGCTCTCAGATCTCAGACATGCTTTTATTTGTCATTGTCAGTAGTTAGTAGTAAGAGAAGTAGCCTACAACACTATTGCCCTGGGTAAATACAGAATAGATTTATTATATTTAAAATAATCACTATATTATCCACAAATGGCTCAATAAAGGAGAGGATGTTACACTATTCATTGTACATTATATATATACTCAAATTGACATTGAGCTTTTTTGTTAAATAAACATTTGACCTCTTATTTAAGTTATTTTATACCATTTTGGAACCGAAATAGGGAACCGTTAAGAACCGGAATCGATAAGCGGAACCGGAATCGGTACCGGTCTCGAAAAAATCCTACCGATACCCATCCCTAATTGTGCTACAATTTTGAGGTATTTTTTTACTTTCTTCAGTATTTCCAATTGTCAATACTTTTACTTCTACCACATGCAAATATTGTACTTTTACTCCACTACAATTATATGAAAACGTTAGTTATTATTTCTTAGTAACGAAATTTTGAATATTCTAAGGTATAAATGCACCAAGTCTCTGTGTGTACTTACTGTACTATAGGGACGTAGCGATACATTTTAACAGCGATACGATATGTATCACGATACATGGTTGACGGTACGATACATGGACGATATTGGTTCATTATGGGGATACGATATGATGATTATTTTTTATTCTTTTTATCCCATGATTTTGTAACCCATTTTTCACCCCTGTGTCAATCATCTAATGTGATCCTGGGCTCTACACACCCTCCACCAACCTAGTCCCCATATATGGGGGACAAGGGGAGGGCAACGGACTTGAACTCATGCTTCCTTCATGCCTGAGTGTCCAAGTTGCTCCTTTACACCTGACAGGGGGGAGTTTCCCTGGTTGGACGTATAGCGCGTGGAAGGAACACGTTATTCCAACTAGCTCCTTTCCCCTCCATCAGGCGCCCCGGCTGGCCAGGGGGAGGCAGTTTAGAGACCAGGATTACTGCATGTTTTTTGTACTACCGACCGTACATACTGTAGATTTCCGTCATTTGAAAATAGCAGGTCTGCAATTTCACAATGCGGCGTGATGCGACACCTCATAGATTGGCTGTTTTTAAAATATGTTGTATACATTTTTTAACTATACATTTCAACACTATTAAGTATGTTTTGATGCTGTTTGAGTACTTCTATATTGCAGGTATTGAAACTTTTACTCAAGCAGGCCTAATAAAACGTCGGTTCTAATTCCACCACTGTAATATAAGCGGCCTGTATAAGGAGAAGCATATTGTTGTTAACCCATTTTGACCTGGGAACGATTCTATAAATGTCTTCTAAATCCAGTTTTCTGAAAAAGCTTATGTTTCTATGTCAGTCATTATTCGATTTTTCAAAAATAGCAGACCTACAAGCTCGTAGCGCGCCACTCGGTGGCGCGCTATGAGCTTGTAGATCTGCTATTTTTCAATAGCTAAAGCATAACATGATGCCAACACCAAAATGGGTTCCCCGCCCAGAATGGGTTAAAGCGCACCTCGGAGCTCTTGGTCTCTCCTCAGGTGCTTTTGGAAGCCATGTACGCGTTGGTGCCCGGAGGGTGTGACCGCGGGCTAACCACAGATCTGAGATCAGAGCCACGCTGTGGGCGTCATCGCCGTCTCATCCTGGCGGCCCCTCTGTGCCTCTCTTCACCGTTAACCCGTTCTGACCTGAGATCAGATTCTAAAAATAAATGTCTTCTATACATCCTGACAGTTTTCTGAAAAAACCCATGTGTCTATGTCAGTGCGGTGCTCAACCTTTTTCATGTCAAGGACCCCCAGAATTACCTCTATTGGGCCACGGACCCCCCATCTGAAAATATGTAGTTCCAGGGACCCCCCTCCCAGAAGCAAATATTTTAGTTAAAAATGTTCGCTCTGAAAGATATATTCAAAGATTTGCACCACATTTTCACGACCTCTCAAAAATAGCAGACCTACAAGCTCGTAGCGCGCCACTCGGTGGCGCGCTATGAGCTTGTAGATCTGCTATTTTTCAATAGCTAAAGCATAGCATCATGCTAACACCAAAAGGGGTTCCCGCGCAGAATGGGTTAATCACCCGTTTCACAGCGACACAAACAAGCCGCCCGTCGACCCGCAGGCTCAGCCTCATTACAGTTGGATATTATTACTTCACCTGGAGCGGCGGTTCGGGGCGCAATAAAAAAAGACCGGAGAGTGTTCATTTAACATTTGGGGGAGTGGGAGGGGAGGGGAGGGGGAGGGGAGGGGAGGGGGGGGGGGGGGGTGTGGACCTGTAAAGGGTCCGCCAGCAGATTTTTACTGCAGTGTGGGTGGGTGGGGGAATGTTGCCACGTTGACTGAATGCATGCCTCTACTAGTTTTAAAACTGTCTTACTCTTAAAGGACCACTTCACCACTTTTCAACCTATCTTCATATAATAGGTCCTCACTAATAATCATGAAGAAATGGCGCAATTTTTTTCTACTCTGTCTTTGTCTCATAGGAGGGCTGTGGGCAGTTCAGAAACCGTCATCCAGTGACATCATCGATGGGGAATACAAGCTAATAGAAACTGCAGGCTTTCTAGTCCTGAAAAGTTGCAATGCGAAAATGGAAGCCATCGTTCTCACGATGATGAGAATCTAAACATTTTTGTAAAAAAATCTTGTTTAAAAAAAAAAAATCTGCCTAATGATGATGTCACTGGAAGACTGTTTCTAAACTGCCCACAGCCGTCCTATGAGACACAGACTGAGTAGGAAAAAATTGTGCCATTTTTTCATGATTATTAGTGAGGACCTATTATATGAAGATAGGTTGAAAAGAGTCCAAGGACACCCAAAAATATATGTATTTGGCCGCCGACCCCCATCTGAAAATATGTTGTTCCAGACCCCCCCCCCCCTACGACCTACAAGGTCGTAGCAAAAGGGGTCTCCGCCCCAAAATGGGTTAACCCATTCAAACCAAAAAAGCATCCGTGTCATTTTAGATTTTTAGCTATATACAGTAGTAACATACATTTCATCATTTAAATTTTGTGGGGGTCCTTAATTGGCACGAAACAGGGGGACATTTTAGACTGTACACTTCGGCCTCAATCAGGTCTTAACAGGTTAAGCGGCCTCGGTGCGCTCAGCGTATGGCGTACCGAAAAGATTCATCTTTTTGCAGCTTCTAGCACCATGAGGAGGCACTATTATATTTCCAACAGTAAAAACATATTATGGATTTTTTTGGAAAACTTGAAATTCAAGTACCTGGGTTCAGAAGTACTAGAGTGACGCACGCACACACACACACACACACAGTCACCAGTCACACACACACACACACACACGCACTACAGTACAGTGCTGTATTAAATGGACGTACTGTACGTGTTACAAATGGAAGCCGTCCAGCCTTTGAAGGCTCCACAACATATAGTTTTGGCAGAACACAGCGGTGTGTGAGTTATGGCCGCCGCCGCTGCTGCACTATACCAGACTAGACTATACTACACTGCTGACACCTTTAGCCCATTCTGCGCGGGAACCCCTTTGGGTGTTAGCATTATGCTACATGTATGCTTTAGCTATTGAAAAATAGCAGATCTACTACGAGCTTGTAGATCTGCTATTTTTTAAAAGAACGACTGACGTAGAAACATAGCTTTTTCAGAAAACTTGTCAGGATGTAGAAGACTTTTTTTTTTTAAATCTGATCTCAGGTCAGAATGGTAAACTGTCAGGATGTATAGAAGACATTTTTAGAATCTGATCTCAGGTCAGAATGGTAAACTGTCAGGATGTAGAAGACATTTTTTAGAATCTGATCTCAGGTCAGAATGGAAAACTGTCAGTATGTATAGAAGACATTTTTAGAATCTGATCTCAGGTCAGCATGGTAAACTGTCAGGATGTAGAGGACGTTTTTAGAATCTGATCTCAGGTCAGCATGGTAAACTGTCAGGATGTATAGAAGACATTTTTATAGAATCTGATCTCAGGTCAGAATGGGTTAGGAGAGTGATGGACAAACAACATTATCACCCGATATTACAGCCCAGAGACGAAGTGGGCTACAAAGACCGGAGAGGGGGGGAGGGGGGGGAGTCGGTCCCACACAAATCCAACAGCATCAAATTGATGTTTCTCCCCCAGACGACTTATCGCATAAAGGCCTGACGTCGAAATTAAAAAAAAAATGTCTTTTTAAAATGTATTTTCTTTTCTGAAAAAACCTCATGTTTCTATATCAGTGGTTCTCAATATTTCATGTCAAGGACCCCAAAAAATTATATGATATATGCCGTCGAGCCCCATCTGAAAATATGTAGTTCCAGGGACCACCCAGAATCAAAGATTTGAGTTAAAAACTGAAACTCTGAAAGAATATATATATTCAAAGATTTGAGGCAACATTTTCACGATGTTTCAAAAATAGCAGACCTACAAGCTCGTAGCGCGCCACTCGGTGGCGCGCTATGAGCTTGTAGATCTGCTATTTTTCAATAGCTATAAAGCATAACATAATGCTTATAGTTAAAACACCAAAAGGGGGTTCCCGCCCAGAATGGGTTATAGCCCCGGCAGATGGCATTACAATATGAGGAAAGTGCCATTACCAGTTCCCATCTCTCTCCCTCTCGCACGTGTTTCTTCCTGCGTTTCTCACAGACGTTTGACTGAGAGAGGTCGACACGGGGCCGGGGCTGGGCCGGGCGCCGTGTGGGAAATGTGCCCGGAATCGTCAGATGGCCGACCCATCATGCATTGCACTGCGTTTTGCAACCTGTGACACTGGGCAGGTGGGGTTGAAGGCGGGCCACCTTGGCACCACATCTTTTATAGCCGTGTTCGACCGTTTATGCTAGCAGTTTTTGGCACGGTTGGACCGGGCCATGTGTTGGGCTTTTTTTTTTTTTTTACGAGGGGCGCTCATTACTACCAAAAAATACTACCTAACGGGCAATTACGGGAAATGTATTTGCCCGTAAACCTCAAGTTTAGCAGCATATACAGTTAATATACGGTAATATACAGGTGTGATGGTACAATTTAGGAGTTTTACGGGAGTTTGTTGGAAAGATTAACGGGAGTTTCATGTACAGTAATATACACATCCGCATTTCATGCTTTTTGCGCAGTGTTGTGCGTTCAGACTTACCCTATAGGCTATATTTGCATATTTACTGCCCTCTGGTTAGCCATGCCCGTTCTCTTGTTGACCTTTCATTAACATGGTGTTTGAGCCTACCGTTAGCCGTTAGCGTTCACCTCTGACCTCACGTTCACCTCTGACCTCTCATCATCAACGTGGTGTTTTCTCCTACATACTGTTAGCTGTTAGCGTTCACCTCTGACCTCACGTTCACCTCTGAACTCTTATCATTAATGTGGTGTTTTCTCCTACATACTGTTAGCAGTTAGCGTTCACCTCTGACCTCTTAATTCATTCACCACTTCTGGCTTCAGCAGTCATAGTTGTTTAGAGATCACAGTCTCATTTTCGCCCGTTCTTAATGTTTAGTCGGAACAATAACCTTGTCACTAATACAGATACAGAACCTTGCCATGGAGAAAGGTCTGTTTCAGTAGGAGTTTTGTCCCCTCAGCCATCGCGGCATTAAACAAACTGCACCGCCGATAGGATGGTTCTGTACACAGTGGTTCTGTACTTTACAGAGCTTTGTTGAAAGACGTCAACAGCAGTGAAAATACGTCAAAGACGTCATTGGCAGTAATGTCTGACTGTACCACATGCAATCAATCAATCAATCAATCAATCAATGCATTAAAAGCAGACTTGATACAGTGTCAGTGTGATAAACACTGTGTTGAATCATAAATATGTATCACCATCATGTAAACATTATCTTGAAGTCATCAGCAGGGCTTCAGACAATTTTATTTTTAAATATTGGTTGCACTGCAGCGCCCCGACTTTTTCCATTTAGTTGCGCCAGCAAATAATTTAGGAGGCCCCGGAAATGTTGAACGGGGGGGAGGGGGGGGGGGGGGGCTGTCTGTCCAAGAGAGACGGAACACCCCGGAGAAATATGGAGGAGAGATAGTCAAGAGTGAGAGAGAACCAGAGAGTGAATTAAGCCATTTTGCGCAGGAACCCCTTTTGGTGTTAGCATCATGTCATGCTTTAGCTATTGAAAAATAGCAGATCTACAAGCTCATAGCGCGCTACGAGCTTGTAGGTCTGCTATTTTTGAAAAGTCGTGAAAATGTTGCGCAGATATTTGAATATATATTTCAGAGCGAACATTTTTAACTGAAATATTGGCTTCTGGGGGGGGGGGGGGTCCCTGGAACTACATATTTTGAGATGGGGGGTCCGCGGCCCAATAGAGATAATTCTGGGGGTCCTTGACATGAAAAAGGTTGAGCACCGCTGACAGAAAAACATGAGTTTTTCAGCAAAAATGTAGGATTTCGAAGCCTTATTTTTTTATCAACCTCAGTCCAGAATGGAACCCCTTTTGGTGTTAGCATTATGTCATGCTTTAGCTATTGAAAAATAGCAGATCTACAAGCTCATAGCGCGCCACCGAGTGGCGCGCTACGAGCTTGTAGGTCTGTTATTTTTGAGAAATCGAAGAACGACTGACATAGAAACATAGCTTTTTCAGAAAACTGTCAGGATGTAGAAGACATTTTTTAGAATCTGATTTCAGTCCAAAATGGGTTAAGAGAGAGATGCTGTGAGGGAGTGTGTGTGTAGGCTGCTCCGCCATGCAGCCACCCCACCTGTCATGGCACAAACATGTCTCCTGGAGACATTTCAATTTGGAACTTTGACGCATCCGAAAGCCGGTAGCAGCGAGTGTTCCCAGCCTCGTCTCTGCACGGTCGCAGGCTTCGCAAAGGGAAAGCAATGCATAATGTGTTGCCCCACGTTGTCACATCCCAGACATAATATGGAAATGCCATTTCTTCGCAAAAAGAAAACGGTGTCAAAAGGTCTCGAGTATATAAAGAAGTGAATTAGTCGCCCCGGAGAGCTTCCCAGACCATCTCTTTCAGTCAACATAGACTAAAAAAAAAACAGTGGTGGGATTTTTTTTTATTTTTAACTTAAAGATGGAGTGCCGGCCTGAGCGGTACCGGCACCTAGGCCGGTAATCCAGACTGACGACGTGCCGCGGGTTCGAGACCCGAGACCGCCGGCCTTTGCCGCATGTCTCCCCCCCCTCCCCCCCCCCCCCCCATCTCTGACCCTGTCCTGGATCACCATTCCGACAGGGTTAGCATTATAGCCTTACTGTCCGTAACCCTAACCGCACGCTAGGGCATTAAGCCACTAGTAAATCCACTAGTCGACCTTGTTGGTACTAGTTGACTAGTTGATTAAAAATAAATACAATTTTATTTATTTATTTATTTAGTTTCCCCCGATTTTGTAGGCCTCAAGATCAGGTAGAATAGATTATAGTTAGAGTCACCAATGTATCAGTTTTTAAATGTACAAATATTTATTTATACTTTATTTATTTTCATTTTTACATAATAGGTAGTTAAAAATGACTAGAAGTGAATGCCCTACCGCACGCTGGAAGCCTATAGTCGGAATGCCACTCTGTCCCAACATGTTATTACATTTAAACTACCAGAATCTGAAATGCATTACTTCAACTGGACTCTACACTTACAACCGACAGCTGCAGCATCGCCATTCCTAACACGTATCTACATCCCATAATAACACATCTACTGTATATATATAAGACATTGGGCCATAATATTTGCCGAAAAGATCTTCAGAACTCACATATTTCAGCAGACGAGTTCTGGACACAAAACGCTTTGACCACAATCACTCACACGATCTACGAGGACAGTTAAATGATAAGGGACGATACTATGGCTGGCAGCCCAACTGTACTGTATATAGCTGTCTGTTTTACTAGGGTACATTATCCAGGCCTCTGGAGTGTCGCCTCGCCTCTATCCATGTCATGAATATGGATTCAGAACCACTGCGGGACGCAAAAGGACATTATGCAGTTAGGACAGCTAATGGTTCATTATCGCCGAGAAGCCATCGCGCCTGGCGTGTTGTTAAACCATTTAGGCCTGATGTTGAAATAAATAAATAAAATCTTCTAAATCATCTTGAAATACCTCATGTTTCTATGTCAGTGGTGCTCAATATTTCATGTATTTCATGTCCCCCCATCTGAAATCATGTTGTTACAGGGACTTCCCCAAGAAGCAAAGATTTGAGTTAAAAACGTTCGCTCTGAAAAAATGGTATACAGTATTCCGAAATTTGACAGTATTCCGAAACACCTATGTTTCTATATGTCAGTGGTTCTCAAACTATTTCATGTCAAGGACCCCCAGAATTATCTGTATTTGGCCACCGACCCCCATCTGAAAATATGTTGTTCCAGGGACACCCCTAGAAGCAAAGATTTGAGTTAAAAACGTTCGTTCTGAAAGAATATATTCAAAGATTAGCGCCACATTTTCACGATAAAAAAAATAGCAGATCTACAAGCTCGTAGCGCGCCACCGAGTGGCGCGCTACGAGCTTGTAGATCTGCTATTTTTTCAATAGCTAAATTATAACATAATGTTTAAAACAACCAAAAGGGGTTCCCGCCCAGAATGCGTTAACTGCTGCCTAATGTGGCTGATATCTGCGCCCATCTCTCTCTCTCTCTCTCTCTCTCTCTCTCTCTCTCTCTCTCTCCAACACATTTCAGAGCACTTTTCATGGCTTATATAAATATGCTTGATGCAGTCCTTCACCGCACGCATAACTAATCTGAAGTATAATCATCATATCAGCGAGCTCCTAACGCAACAGAGAACCGTTCTCCGTCTCTCTCTCTCTCTCTCTCCAAAATGGCGAGAGGAACAGGTGTGTCTGTGCTCTGCTCAGTGCCGTCTCCAGGCACCAATCAGCAGGGGGGCATATTTTTCCCCAAAGGGGGCGCTTCATTTTTCAACCCCCCCCTCCCCCCCAATGTATAACAAATAGTCGCCTATTACAGGGCTCGAGATTAACGGCGTCCCGACGTCCCGGGGACTATAAAATATCTATTTGGGACGTAAATGTATCTCATTCAGGCCGGTTTCGGGACGAGAGGAGTTTTTGCATTGAAAATGCGTATATCGCGTGCAGCGCTGAGCAGCATGAGACTATCAGCGCTGCTGACACTTTTTGCACTATCTGCAGTGCCGTCAGTCAGACAAGTTGACAACATGAACACACCACCATTCATCCAAAGGAATCAATAAGCCGCTTATATTACTTCTGCCCCGCGGATGGGACATTTACATTGAAAAACTATCGGTTGGACAAGCGTGGCTAAAACCATGGTCGTGTCTTGTGTGCTATAGCGGAGGGAAAAGTTCCATATGGACACGGGGCTACCGCTACACTACACCAACGTTAGCTTCCATGCTAGGCTTGCTAGTAGCCCCATATGTGCCCTCTCCCTACGGTAATTCTGTAGCTCCGATGAGCGTAGGGAGAGGGCACATATGGGGCTAGGCTTGCTAGCTGCTTTAACATGTGTCGCATGGAACCTCTCCCTCTGATAGAGCTACATTATAACGGGTTCCATATGGGGCTAATGTTAGTCCAAGTCAAATCCAAGTAGGAGTTGGATCCACGTCGGTCCAACCCACAGCTGACCAGATTAAATGGTTACGGCACATTGAATAATATGTTGGTATCCTCTGAAGCAACAGATTGTTCTGGAATTGCTGCCCCAACACTGTAGAATGCACTCCTCAAAACGCTCTCATTCCACAGTTTTTATTGATTTTATTTCTTCATCTTTAGTGTTCCCCCTAAAAAAGTTTTTTTTATTTGTTTTCTCATGCCACCCATGTAAATCATTTGAGTATTCATAGACTACCTGCATTACTGCACGTTTATCTTTTGGTCTTGATCAAGCAGCCTACCACCAAAGTTGTATAGCTACTGTAGTCACTATTCATTGATTCACCAAAATAACAAAATCCATTTGAAAATAAATATCACTGTTCTCAGGTTGAATATTGATATGCGGTTAAAATGTGATTAATTTAGATTAATTAATTACAAAGCCTCTAATTCGATTAACAATTTTAACCCAGCCCTATTTTTCATCTGGGAGCATTTTGACTAAATCAGTATATTTTCTCTATCTACTGAAGAAACATGAAGCCAAACAAATAATGTACTGCATGTATTGTATTTCTATTATGCAATAGGAATACAGTTATTCATTTCGCAATCTGAGTGGTCCTTTTTTAACTTTTTTTCCCGGGACGGTATACATTCACTTTGGGACGGTTCAAATTGTATTTTGGGACGGTTCCGGGACGTTGGTGAAAAAAGTTAGTCTGGAGCCCTGGCCTATTAACAAAGTGATGCTTGAAAAAGGCTACAATTATGCAGCAGCGCCAATGTTGAACATTATATAATGTCCTTCTGCATGCATACTGTATGTTACCTTGTATTTCTATTAACTATTCAATTAATTTGAACATGTATATATTTACAATAATCATGGAGAACTTAATAGATTTAACATTTGTAAAAACATTAAAATATTGTTGGGGTAGGGTAGGGTACTACTGGTCTGGAGGGGCACGAAATTCAATCTGGGGTTAAGTACATCCATACTTGGGTCAGAAATATAAATGTTTTGATGTGATTCTGTTTAGCTTTTGTAAACAGACCTGTAAAGGAAAGTTTACCCAGGGTATAACTGGACTAAGCTCAAGAACTTGTTTACAGCCAGGCCCTGCTCATAGAACATTTCATAGTAGGGGTTCAATGCCATGCTCAAGGGCACTTCATCAGCGGTGGTAATTCTAACGTGCCGGTCCGGGGATACGAACTATAGCGACCTTCCGATATCAACACCGCTCCGCAAACCGTTCGGCCTGCACCGCTGCCTCAAAAGAGACCTGTGTTGAAACAGACCTGGAGGAAACAGACCTCCAGAGGCAACAACGCCTGCATTCCTCGCTTCACGTTGGCAAGGCCCTTTATTCTTCTGACCAAAAAAGAAAGAAGAAAATAAATCTGTAAAGGAGTTTTATAGCGCCTTGAACTTATGGCTCTATATATCTGTGTGGAATCTCTTCTCCTGAAAGTTCTGCCTGCAGTTTGTTGTTGAAGTGCTGGGAGAGACAGAGAGACCCCCGTCTGAGGACAAACTCTCTATACCAGTGACTACTATCCACATACAGTATAGAGCTTCAATGTATTAAACTAAAAACTAGAGCTGGGACTCGATTAAAAAAATGTATCTGCGATTAATTAATCTAGATTAATCGCATTTTAATCGCATATCATTATTTGACCCGAGAACAGTGAGAAAGCAATTTTTTCAAATGGATTTTGGTATACTAGTGAATCAATGAATAGTGAATACATAAGTTTAAGCAATAAAACATTGTTTTTGTAGTAATAGGGGTAATAATTCTTTATTGAATAATTGCACACAACTGTGCTGTAATCCACGCTACCATAGGATAGCCTTTTCCAATCCACGGGGACAAGCAAAGTGATCTCAGCGGCTTCCCCCAGTCTGGTGAACTGTCTGCGGTTTCTGGTGGTGTTATTGTCTGAAGAGGACACGGACACTTGGTGCGCAGGTCCGTCTGAAAACTGTCCAGTGACAACGTTCCGCGGTGAAAAAAATAGTGCGATTAAAATGCGTACATTTTTTTAATGCATTCATTTTTCTGTAGTTAATTAATCGTAATTAATCACAATTAGTCCCGGCCCTACTAAAAACATTTGATTTTAACCAAGAAACTATCTCTTTACACTACCTTTAGTGCGGGAACCCCTTTTGGTGTTAGCATTATGCTATGCTTTAGCTATTGAAAAATAGCAGATCTACAAGATCGTGGCGCGCTACGAGCTTGTGGGTCTGCTATTTTTGAAAAATCGAAGAACGACTGACATATAGAAACATGGCTTTTTCAGAAAACTGTCAGGATGTAGAAGACATTTTTAGAATCTGATCTCAGGTCAGAATGGGATAAGTGGTTAATGCAGGCAATTGAAGAGGCCCCATTTAATTTGGACAACAATAGAGCACCGAAGTCTGACGTCAATATCGATAGAGGGATTTTGCTCTGTTTTGTTTTGTCCTGTCTGTATGTATGGTTGTACTTATTGTTCTGTGATCTGTACTGTACAATGTATCTGTGTCTAAAATGAGATGCGACATCTCAAGGGACTTATCCTTTCAATAAAGGTATATATATACAGTATATAAATCCACGGGTTCATGTACTTTTCATTTCCATTGTAATCCCCATAGGGGGGATTTTAGACCGCCTCATAAGATAAGAACTGTGTTTGAAAAATATGACAGATATGGATATGAAGAATCAACTGACTGAGAGGAAACGCTAATGTTACGGCTACTGAATTAGTTACATTTTCTCTAGAAGCAGACTGTATCATTATATGAGTGACTGACTGTCGCAAACGATGCAGAGACACCTCCCTGACAATAACGTAGAGACAGCTTGTTTATTTTTGGACCACAACGCTTATATGAAAAGATTTTAACTTAAGATAACCCCATGTTATTCTCCAAATAAAGTACTTCCGTGAACCAGGTGGAATGGAGGGGACTTCGGGTGCTCTATAGCCTCCATCACAAAAGGTTTCAAGGCACGGATATGGAACAGAGTTGCTCTCTCTTGTACTCTGAGAGTGAAACACATATCTATATCCAGATGGGGGAGAAAAAAAAAAGCGTGATCTTTTCAAAGTGAAGCATGGTATAAACTCACGGATTACGGTCAAAGCTGCGTCCTTCCCTGACACCTTCATATTTTTAAGGAGGTCAACCATTTCCTTCCTCCTTCAAATTATGCAAGAGATGGGGAGGGAGGGGGGGAGGGAGGTGGGGGGGGAGAGAACATGTGGTAAATGTCCTGCTTATCCCATTCTGGGCGGGGAAACCCCTTTTGGTGTTAGCATTATGTTATGCTTTAGCTATTGAAAAATAGCAGACCTACAAGCTCATAGCGCGCCACCGAGTGGCGCGCTACGAGCTTGTAGGTCTGCTATTTTTTGAAAAAACGACTGACATAGAAACATAGCTTTTTTCAGAAAACTGTTAGGATTTAGAAGGCATTTTATAGAATCGTTCCCAGGTCGAAATGGGTTATTGGCCAGAGGGTAACTGGGCTGCTACCGGGAGGCGGTGTGGGGGTGACAGGAGCCGAGGCGGGGGTGTGGAGGAGAGAGGCAGGGAGGCGGTGTGGGGGTGACAGGAGCCGAGGCGGGGAGGCAGAGGTGTGGAGGAGAGAGGCAGGGAGGCAGGGAGGCGGTGTGGGGGTGACAGGAGCCGAGGCAGGGAGGCAGAGGTGTGGAGGAGAGAGGCAGGGAGGCAGGGAGGCGGTGTGGGGGTGACAGGAGCCGAGGCAGGGAGGCAGAGGTGTGGAGGAGAGAGGCAGGGAGGCAGGGAGGCGGTGTGGGGGTGACAGGAGCCGAGGCAGGGAGGCAGAGGTGTGGAGGAGAGAGGCAGGGAGTGTGGAGGAGGCAGAGGTGTGGAGGAGAGAGGCAGGGAGGCGGTGTGGGGGTGACAGGAGCCGAGGCAGGGGTGTGGAGGAGAGAGAGGCAGCTGCACAGCAGGACGACGAGCGCCACCCCGCTGCTCAGAAAGGTGACCCCTGGAAGACGTCCAGGGCTCGCCCAGCGGCTCCGCAAGGCTCAACATGACCTCACCTTTTCAACGTCACATATTAACCCATTTTGGACTAATGGCGATTAAATCAAAACATTTCGGAAAAACCCATGTTTCTATGTCTAGTGGTGCTCAACCTTTTTCATGTCAAGGACCCCCAGAATTGTCTCTATTGGGCCACGGACCCCCATCGCAAAATATGTTGTTCCAGGGACCCCCCAGAAGCCAAGATTTTAGTTAAAAATGTTCGCTCTGAAATATATATTCAAAGATTTGCGACCCCTTTTTCACGACTTTTCAAAAATAGCAGACCTACAAGCTCGTAGCGCGCCACTCGGTGGCGCGCTATGAGCTTGTAGATCTGCTATTTTTCAATAGCTAAAGTGTTACATAATGCTTAAAACACCAAAAGGGGTTCCCGTTCAGAATGGATTAATGCACAAAAGAAAAATCCCCCCCCCGCACGTACACGCACACACACACACACATACCCCTCAACCCATCCACAAGCCAATTAAAAAGTTATGCATAATTTAGCATGTCATTTGTGGCTTGTGGGATCAAATTGGATGTGATTCGCAAGTAGCCTATAGTTCTTGGGAAATGTCCTCGGGCGGGAGACGAAAGGATGGGGGGTGGGGGCTGGGGGGGGGGGGGGTGAGGGAAGAAGATGAAGACGAAGACGAAGGAATAACCTAGCTCATTTATAACCTGCCATCACCTGAGAGCGAGAATGTCATCCATCCGTGGTTCACTTTCTTTTCTCTTTGTACAAAAGGCAGCACACAGCCTTAACCGGTCGATGACTTCAAGTGATTTTATGATGAATACGACCCCTCCAGAAACACGCCGGCCACTTTTAACCCATTCTGACCTGAGATCAGATTCATAACGAGGTTTCCGCCGGACACACACTGGTCTGATGAACCCATTCTGACCTGAGATCAGATTCTAAAAAATGTCAGTCGTTCTTCGATTTTTCAAAAATAGCAGACCTACAAGCTCATATCGCGCCACTCGGTGGCGCGATATGAGCTTGTAGATCTGCTATTTTTCAATAGCCAAAGCATAACATGATGCTGACACCAAAATGGGTGCCCGGTCAGAATGGGTTAAGTACCGCAACCGTTAATGACAAAGCTGTGAAAATCTCCCGTCCCCCATCGCGCGGCGGGGCCAGCACAGAGGCGGCGGCGGCGGCGTCTTGCCCGTGAAGCTATATGGCGTGGGGCAGTGCCCCCGATGGGAGAGTGAGAGACCTGACTATTACGATATAAAGTGGCCTGGGGTAAAAATAAAAATAAAATCCCACTCCAGCTATACTGTGGCTAGAGAGAGATCCCAGTTCTATTGCACTCTATTCTTAGCAAAAAGCTAAAAGGCAGGTAGAAGAACACCTACTTTATCCTGGGTGTAGGAACCTCCAATTAACCCATTTAGGTTGACGTCGAAATTATTATTTTCTGAAAAACCTTGTGTTTCTATGTCAGTGGTGCTAAACCTTTTTCATGTATTTGGCCCGTCGACCCCTATCTGAACATATGTTGTTCCAGGGACCACCTCCCCAGAAGCAAAGATTTGAGTTAAAAAACGTTCGCTCTGAAAGAATATATATTCAAAGATTTGTGCCACATTTTCACGATTTTTCAAAAATAGCAGACCTACAAGCTCGTAGCTTGTAGATCTGCTATTTTTCAATAGCTAAAGCATAGCATAATGCTAACACCAAAAGGGGTTCCCGCGCAAAATGGGTTAAAAGATAGCGGCAAAGTACACTGGACGTGTATAGAGCCGCGACGGCATTAATTGCTGCCCGCTTGTACGGCCGGGAAAAAGGGTTGCAAGGACAGCAATGTCCGTGTAAAAGCCTGGACTGGAGGGGGCAGGGGGAGATGGAGGGGGGGCAGGGGGGAGACAGGGGGGGGCAGGGGGGAGACAGAGGCCAGGTTGACACGCACAGCGACTTCAGCGGACATCGCTCAAGATCCAAATCCTCTCTTTTGCTTAACAGCCACAGTTTAATTGTCTCCGAGTCTGCCAATCATCCTCTGCCCCTTAAACTCCTTTTTTTCCCCCTCTTCGTCCGTCCTTGTCGTCGAGGTATAAACGCCGCTGGGACGCCGGCCAAGGATCTGAAATACTTAATGCAACGCCGCCGGTGGTGGTGGCAACCCGGGCCGGCGTTGCCAGGTTTTTTTGCGAGAGAAAAACAAGCAAACCATGGGTCTATGAAAACAAGGCCCAAAAGAATGCCACACGTACGCAGCACTTTAACCCTTTCTGACCTGAGATCAGATTCATACGAGGTTTCCGCCGGACACACACTGGTCTGATGAACCCATTCTGACCTGAGATCAGATTCTAAAAATGTCAGTCGTTCTTCGATTATTCAAAAATAGCAGACCTACAAGCTCGTATCGCGCCACTCGGTGGCGCGATATGAGCTTGTAGATCTGCTATTTTTCAATAGCTAAAGCATAACATGATGCTAACACCAAAATGGGTGCCCGTTCAGAATGGGTTAAACCTACGTATTATGTAGCCAGGTGGATGACGACGTCACTGCCGGAAGGAGTGACTTCAAAATAAAATACCAACACATAGCTCCCAAAAACGATCTATATTGCACAAAACATTACAAAATAAAAGTGACAATAATATACATAATATGGCATGTGAGGGATCTTTGGTGGAAGTGTGGTGATCACTCGTAGAAATAATTCTGCGAAAATCTTGTATGGGTATGCGAAGATGCAAACAGGTGTGAACCGTTAAGTCTGACAGTAGCTATAGGCTAATTCTCCTCAAACAGGAGATTTTATATCGTCAGTAAGGAGAAGCATGAGATGGGGTGGCATTAACCCATTTTGGGGCGGGAACCCCTGTTGGTGTTTATAGCATTGTGTTAAACTTTAGCTATTGATAAATAGCAGATCTACAAGCTCATAGCGCGGCACCGAGTGCCGCGCTATGAGCTTGTAGGTCTGCTATTTATAAAAAATCTTGAAAAAGTGGCGCAAATCTTTTGAATATTCTTTCAGAGCGAACCTTTTTAACTCAAATCTCTTTGCTACTGGAGGGAGGCCCCAAAGCTGGAACAACATATTTTCAGATGGGTCCGTGGAGGGTTTCCTCAACATGGAAAATGTTTGAGAACCACTGACATGACATTCTGAAAACTGTCACGATTTAGAAGACATTTGTAGAATCGAACTAAATCGGTCTAAATGGGTTAACTGGAAGGCGAAAGACAAGAGCTCTGGATTATATGCCATGCCAAACTGTCAGGAGGGGGGGGGGGGGGGGGGGGGGAGACGAGACAAGCAATACAACCTTTCCCATGTCTCTCCTCCCGCACGATCCGGAGGCAGGCTAACCAATAACGGAGCTATGGACTTCCCTCCCAGGGGAGAAATCCAAGCCGATTCGAAGGAAGCGGATATATTCCCCAGAGTGGCTGACTGTAGCAGGAATGGAATCTCAACCCTCTGTGGTATAACGTATAAGCTATCATGTGCTTTTCCTCTGCTCTCAATCAGTCTGCATTCACACCTCCTCTGCTCCCATAACGCAGATACAAAATGATCTTTCACCTTCCCCAGCAGAACATTTACATTTTCACATTTTCGCACGTCTAGCCTTCGTCATCACAAGCTGGTCAGAGTTGAATTGGCAGCTCTGGTGTGGCTGGCTATACCCATAATCAGCATTCCTTGATTATCCCATTCTGGGCGGGTACCCCTTTTTGGTGTTAGCATTATGTTATGCTTTAGCTATTGAAAAATAGCAGATCTACAAGCTCGTAGCGCGCCACCGAGTGGCGCGCTACGAGCTTGTAGGGTCTGCTATTTTTTTAAAGTCGTGATAATGTGGCGCAGATCTTTGAATATTTATGTCAGAGCGATTTTTTTTTTACTAAAATATTGGCTTCTGGGGGGGGGTCCCTGGAACTACATATGGGTCTGCGGCCAAATAGAGATAATTCTGGGGGTCCTTGACATGAAAAAGGTTGAGCACCACTGACATAGAAACATGGGTTTTTCAGAATTTAGAAGCCTCAGTCCAAAATGGATTATATACTTTTGCTTTGGAGAAACTCACATATGAAGAAAAAAAAGGATATTTCTCAAACTATTCCGGCGAGAAAGACAATTATTATATATCCTGGGCTGGTCCTTATATTGACCAGCCCTATTGTGTGTGTGTGTATGTGTGTGTGTGTGTGTGTGTGTGTGTGTGTGTGTGTGTGTGTGTGTGTGTGTGTGTGTGTGTGTGTGTGTGTGTGTATGTGTGTGTGTGTGTGTGTGTGTGTGTGTGTGTGTGTGTGCGCACACTCCCTGAAAGTGCTCTGGCAGAGAAAATATGGCTTCACTGTCCGTTCCTCTCTCCCTGCTCTGTCAGTGGGAGAACGTGATCGGAATGTGATCCATACAGAGGGCTGTGGGCAAACCATACTGTACAACCCAGATTCGGCACAAACAAGGGATTACATTCATTTCGCTCCTATATGCCACCAAAATGTGGAACGCCCCACCAACAGTCATTAAGACATGTGAATCCCTTGACTCCTTCAAAACCGCTCTCAAAGGGCACCTACGGACGGCTGCAATTCGAAACTGGCCCCCGTAAAATCTGAATCCCCCCCCACCAACCTCACTGTATATGTCTTTTTCCCCTTTTTACCTCCTTTATGATGATTTATTTTTGACTATATATAGTTGTATATATTCGTACGTCTCTAAATGTGTTGATGAATTGAAAATGGTGGGCCCTCTTGTAAACAAGTGTAATGCTTTTATGGTGTCGTCCACTCACAGTTAACAGTCTTTGTATTGAGTTGTACCTGAAATGTACTGTAATTCTGCAAACTGTTAATATAAATCAATCAATCAACATGCCTTCAAATCAATACCATTATTTCAAACTTTTGCCTCCATTACAATTAATGAACTATTAAAACAATATATATCTAATAATCAGTTAATCACATTGTGATGTGTAGTGAGCTTGTAGATTAACCCATTTTGGGAGGGAACTCCTTTTGGTGTTAGCATTATGTTATGCTTTAAGCTATTGAAAAATAGCAGATCTACAAGCTCATAGCGCGCCACCGCGCGCTACGAGCTTGTAGATCTGCTATTTTTGAAAAATCGAAGAGCGGCTGACATTTTTATAATCTGATCTCAGGTCAGAATGGGTTAATCAGACCAGTGTGTGTCCAGTGGAAACCTCGTATGAATCTGATCTCAGGTCAGGTCTGCTATTTTTGAAAAATCGAAGAACGACTTGACATAGAAACATAGGCTTTTTCAGAAAACTGTCATTTTTCAAACAGACATTTTTAGAATCTGATCTCAGGTCAGAATGGGTTAACAGTGAGGAACCAGAATTTGGACCAGAGCCGGTCGGTTCTGTCAAACTGTCAGCGCTGACACCTGGAGACAGACCGAGAGTGCTTGTTTTTCTCTCTTCTCCTGTGATTACTGGCTCCGTCATAGTGGAACAGTGTCATTTCATGCTTTTCCAACGTTTCTCGTTTCATGTAGTTTTGGTGGTGCTGCGTTTGTTTGCCCACAAATGTGGTGTTTTCTTTTGTTAACCCATTTTGGCCGGGATACCCCTGTTGGTGTTAGCATCATGTCGTGCTTTAGCTATTGAAAAATAGCAGATCTACAAGCTCATAGCGCGCCACCGAGTGGCGCGCTACGAGCTTGTAGGTCTGCTATTTTTGAAAAATCGAAGAACGACTGACATAGAAACATAGCATTTTCAGAAAACTGTCGGGATGTAGAAGACATTTTTAGAATCTGATCTCAGGTCAGAATGGAAAACTGTCAGGATGTAGAAGACATTTTTAGAATCTGATCTCAGGTCAGAATGGAAAACTGTCGGGATGTAGAAGACATTTTTTAGAATCTGATCTCAGGTCAGAATGGAAAACTGTCAGGATGTAGAAGACATTTTTTAGAATCTGATCTCAGGTCAGAATGGAAAACTGTCAGGATGTAGAAGACATTTTTAGAATCTGATCTCAGGTCAGAATGGGTTAAAGTGGTTGAATACTGCGAATAGTGTGGATCATCCGTGGTGCACCATGCGGTGTCTGGAACTCGACAGAGCGGAGATAATTTGAAGAAATCGATAAGCTGACGGCATCTACTGTACCTTCGGCTACTCTCACTCAGAAAGCATTTTATTCCCAGTGGATGAGTCAGTGCTAGGGCTGTGAATCTGTGGGTGTCCCACCTATTAGATTCGACTCAGATTCTTGGGGTCACGATTCGATTCAAAATAGAATCGTGACCCCTCAATTCTCAATCCAAAAACCCATTTAAAGGCCTGAAAGAAAAAAAGGTCTTCTAAATCCTGACAGTTTTCTGAAATACCTCATGTTTCTAAGTCTATATCACTCAATATTTCATGTCAAGGACCCCAAAAATGATCTGTCATTGACCTCCATCTGAACATATGTTGTTCCAGGGACCTCTCCAGAAGCAAATATCTGAGTTAGAAACATTCGTTCTGAAAAATATATATTCCAAATTTGAGGCATATTTTCACAATTTTTCAAAAATAGCAGACCTACAAGCTCATAGCGCGCCACCGAGTGGCGCGCTATTAGCTTGTAGATCTGCTATTTTTCAATAGCTAAATTATAATGTTTAAAACACCAAAAGGGGTTCCCGCCCCAAAATGGGTTTGTAGTAGACAAGGGGTATAAAGGCACAATTAAGCTATCGCATCCAGCTATAGCACATACACATTGGATGGATCTAATGAACATGTTTGAAGTGATCTCTCTCTCCCATGCTGACGTCATGCAGCGCATGCAAGTGGAGGAGACAAACAGTTATAGCCCTGCAGAGGGGTCTGCTGACCTTTTGACCCTCAAGAATGGTCTCAAATGCTGCACCAGTGGCATAAGTGTGTGCTCAAATGTACACACTATTACTGGAACTATCCAATTCCAATTACTGGCCTTCATGTTCATATGTACAAGGAAGTACAATATATTGACTTGTTCCCCTACAGACTCAGAGACTCAGTTTTATGGGATACACTTGTACCATAAAGACTTGATTCCATTTCAGCTGGATTAAGTGTCATCGCCACAGATCACACCCTGACTTTGGATATGTCACAAGGTTGAATGTTCCACTCAGTCACAAAAGCATTCATTCACAATTCCTTGATCATCAATTGGAAATATGACATTCACTGTACAATAAATGTAGATTCATACATGTGTACATGTAAATGCAGATTGTGTGTTATGTGAGATCTAAAGCCATGAAAAAGTGCATGCGTACACCCTTTCCCAAAATGAACTTCAAAGAAACTTTGCTCACGACAGCAACATGTGACGACGTCTGGGAATGTCACAAGACATCTCAATGTCTCCATCTTGCAAAGAGAGAGACATATATGGTAACTGAGCCATGCTTTGCTTGGAGAAAAGAACTATATATTGAGGAGGCAGACAGAAGACAAAGCTAGGATAGTGAAGAGTCCAGAAGACCGGATGGAGGGAGAGGAAAGGAACGGACGTCTGATGAGAGGGTCTTGGCCACATCGCTACACAGACCAGCTCCCGACGCTCTGACCTGAGCGTCCCAGGCGATCCCAGGCACTACATCGACCAGCTCAGGGGTTATAGCCAGACCAGCAATCGAACCCCTGCCGCTTGCGACCTGCTACGCAACCTCTCTCCCTCAGAAGACAGACGACCCCAGTCTGCCTCTCTCAAAAGCTCAACGAACCAACGCTCAGGAAAGTGATGCATTATATCAAGTTTCTAAGTTCATGGCAAGGAACATTATCTATCATTCATTTCATTTGATTTGTTTCTTAAATTCTATTTGAAACTGTATTAACCCTTGTTTAAGAATTCATTTGATTATTGTTCTACTAAGTTTGTCTATTAGCTTAGGTGTGAAAATAAATTGATTCATTTTTTTAAACAAGTCTATTATTTGCTCAAGAGTTGAACTTACTGGTTTTTGACACATGCAAAGTAAGAAAGGCTATGTAATGGAAAAGACCTCTTACCTTCAGATTCCATAGATTTATTAAGATAAAATAATAATTGATTATTTTATAATCTTTTAATCGTTTTATTAGTGGTTTAACTTAAAGGCTAAATACAAATCAATCTGGTGCTTATTTCTAAGCTCATTTCACTGGTGCCCCTTCTTAAATTCAGATTGATTTTGAGTCTTAATTTTTGAACTTATAATTCATATTTTTATAATTATGAATTACACTGATATAAAGTCTACTGGATTAAATATAACCCTAACATGCTACAGGTTAAAATAAATTCCAAAGCATTTCTTTCCAGATTTCAAAACTATTGTCTATTCAAAATGATTCTCGATTCAATCAATACTACAATACAATACAGCTGTGTTGAACTGAAGTGACTAGTGACTACAGTAACTTGAAAATGACTGAAGACATGATGTTTACTGTGATAGGGTATAAGCTTACATTTCATATCACAAACACGATCTTTTGGAAATACGAATCGATTTAATCGATCGTTCATAATGGGAATCGCAATTCGAATTCGAATCGATATTTTTTGACACCACTAATGAGTGCTATCTATCTATCTATCTATCTATCCATCTATCTATCTATCTATCTATCTATCTATCTATCCATCTAGACTGAGAGTGCTCGTTTTTCTCTTCTTCGATTGTTACTGGCTCTGTCGCTGTGGAACAGTAATTTCATGCTTTTCCAACGTTTCATGTATGGCGTTGCGTATGCCCACAAATTAAGGCATTTTCTTTTGAAAGTGGTCGTCATGGTTACTACAGTAGCGGCCATGCTGGAAGAAAGAAGAGAACAGTACAAACAATGCACACTTCCACTTACTGTATGACGTTCCTGAATTACCCCACAAAGGAAACTATAGTGAGCTGGGGGTGGACACCGTTTATATATATAGACCAGACCCCGTCGTACAAAAGAAAGATAAGAGGTAAATTAACCATAGGCCGTGCGTGGGAGGAGGCGTGATCTTTTCGTCTAGACTAGCGCCATTATCCACGTCAGTCCACCAATCAAATTGCCACAGTAATTGGCCAACTAAACCGATGTCCTCCGTCAACCTCATCACACAGTGAGTAGACCTCTTGGCCCGTCCTCTGACGAACACAAAACTATGATACTTCTATTATGCAATGATCACCATCACACCAACCAGACCACAGTACACTACAGCTCTCCATTTGGGGCCGGGAGCCCCTTTTGGTGTTAGCATTATGTTATGCTTTAGCTGTTGAAAAATAGCAGATCTACAAGCCAGTGTTGTTTTCGTCGACTAAGACTGAGACGAAAAATGTTCGTCGACTACCTTTTTCCACTGACAAAAAAGAATGGAAACTAAATGAAAACTAAGCTATGATGACTAAAACCAAGACTAAATATACTGACAATTTCGTCGACAAATAAAAACTAGACTAAAATGTTAGGAAGGGACTAGTGGACAAGAGATTCACAATAAGTCATTTTACACTTGGTTGCATGCTGAAAATAGCAGATCTACAAGCTTGTAGATCGGCTATTTTCAGCAAGTGTAAAATAAGTAATTATGACGGCAACAAGGCCCGCAAAAATACATTTTAGTCGACTAAATCACCTGTAGATTTAGTCGAATCTTATGACATTTAGTCGACTAAAACTAGACTAACACCAAGACATTTCCAGGTGACTAAAATGTGACTAAGACTAAGTGAAAACTATTCAGAAGACTATGACTAAAACTAAAATAGAAATTTGCTGCCAAAAACAACACTGCTACGAGCTTGTAGGTCTGCTATTTTTTTTTTAATCGAAGGAACGACTGACATAGAAGCATAGCTTTTCTCAGAAACCTGTCAGGATGTAGAAGACATTTTTTTAGAATCTGATCTCAGGTCAGAATGGGTTAAAGCAGTGGTGTCATGTCAACGTAACAAGCCCCCAAATGTGGCGACGCACACGGACCCCCTTCTGAAAGCGTTTAGCTTCGTTATAGCCCAGGCTAGAGAGGAGAGACAGCCTTAACGAACACTGATCCTTGTTTACAATAGTTATTTTCGCAAAACGTGCCAATAATGGTAGAGGATGCTCTCACAAAAAACATGCAGTAATCCTGGTCTCTAAACTGCCTCCCCCTGGCCAGCCGGGGCGCCTGATGGAGGGGAAAGGAACTGGTCTCTAAACTGCCTCCCCCTGGCCAGCCGGGGCGCCTGATGGAGGGGAAAGGAACTGGTTGGAATAATGTGTTCCTTCCACGTGCTACGTCCAACCAGGGAAACTCCCCCCCTGTCAGGTGTAAAGGAGCAACTTGGACACTCAGGCATGAAGGAAGCATGAGTTCAAGTCCGTTGCTCTCCCCTTGTCCCCCATATATGGGGACTAGGTTGGTGGAGGGTGTGTAGAGCCCAGGATCACATTAGATGATTGACACAGGGGTGAAAAATGGGTTACAAAATCGTGGGATAAAAAATATATACATATTTAACGAACACTGATCCTTGTTTACAATAGTTATTTTCGCAAAACATGCCAACATGGTAGAGGATGCTATCTATGCCAAACGGTGAAGACGCGAAGCCCAACAAACGCCCACACCACTCAATTGAAAATGCAAACTTTGTACATGCATAGCTCTGTCTTTTTCGACCAGTGACATTTAGTTCACCCACTATTTTGAATTATAATAAATAGTGTAAAGTCAAATCGCCTGACTCCAATGGAATGTAAAACAATATATATATATATTCTTTTTCGTAGCAGGGGAATCAGCGCCCACTAATGGACCACTAATGAGAACTGTGGGCGGCATAATATTAATAACGCTGTTGGCTTCATATGCTCCATGCCGCCTGGCTTAAATGGTTAATCCATTCTGAGCGGGAACCCCTTTTGGTGTTTATATGTATATGTTATACTTTAGCTATTGAAAAATAGCAGATCTACAAGCTCGTAGCGCGGCACCGAGTGCCGCGCTACGAGCTTGTAGGTCTGCTATTTTTTTGAAAAATCGTGAAAATGTGGCGCGAATCTTTGAATATATATATTCTTTCAGAGCGAGCGTTTTTTTAACTCAAATCTTTGCTCCTGGAAAGGTCCCTGGAACAACATATTTTCAGATGGGGGGGCTCGGCAGCCAATTACATTTTTGGGGTCCTTAATTGACATGAAAATGTTTGAGAACCACTGACATAATAGAAACATAGGGTTTTTCAAGAAAACGGTCAGGATTTTTAGACATTTTGTAGAATCGTCCTCAGGTCTGAACGGGTTAATGAATGTCTACGTGCTCGTACCCGACTCCCAGAGGAGGCTCAGAGCCCTGTACACTGACATACAGCTTCAGAGATGTGAATGTGGGCTGTCATACATACATACATACATACATACATACATACTGTATGTACAGGAGCTCTGCTTTCCCCTCCAGCTATTCTCCTCAGGCTGTTGTTGTCCTTTGACTTGCCCGGTATAATATGGGTTAAAATACACGAATAGCGCCTGCTGGAGGGGAAAGGAACTGGTTGGAATAACGTGTTCCTTCCACGCGCTATACGTCCAACCAGGGAAACTCCCCCTGCTGGAGGGGAAAGGAACTGGTTGGAATAACGTGTTCCTTCCACGCGCTATACGTCCAACCAGGGAAACTCCCCCCTGTCAGGTGTAAAGGAGCAACTTGGACACTCATCATACTATAATTCTACAACAGGTCGTTTCGAGGAAGCAATCTGATTGGTTGAAACGGCTTCTAGCCGTGGATCAAACCAGCACCATTCACCACCTAATCAAAAACAAATAATTCAGCTGCTCTGTTCTCCCAGAGCGCTAGCAAACTCGGTGGCTATAGGCTAGCTAGTTTCTTGGGACATTTGTGGTCGTAGTGGCTCCATCTGTCATTAAAAAGATATCTCACAAGGGGTAAGGGCTAGTCAATTAAATGGATTATAAATGAACGAATGAATGGATGAATGAATCCGTCTGTGCCTCATGCAATTCAATTCAATTCAAAGGGCTTTATTGGCATGAGAAAACATACGTTTACATTGCCAAAGGTAACATTGAAGGTCAGAATCTTCAATAGATCAACTTCTATGTACCAAGATCACTGGATGCAGGTATAGTTGCAGGAATATACACAATGATTAGTCTTTAGGGTGGTTGTGTTCCGTTTGATATCCTTCTCCTAACACAGCAACTCACGAATCTCGCTGCTGTGTTTTGCACATTGTTGTACTTCGCCCAGCAGATATGGGAGATATTTTGTCATTGGTCATGTTTTCAAAATCTCCGTGTGTGGTTGTAATCTGTGGGAAGTACAGTATGTGTCTCTGATGTCTTGGTACAATGGACAGATGGTTAGGAAGTGTAGCTCGGTTTCCACTTAATTTTGTGTGCAGTGGGTGCATATACATGCAATACAATATCAACCTTGATATATGAAACTTTATTTTCAGTACGTGCATTATTATAATTGTTCATCTCTCTGTACCCTACAGTACATGATGTGTTACATAACACATGAGCGACGCACAATGTCTCTCCTATAGAGGCCTGAGAGCTATTGATTAATATGATACAGCATGTCCTTCTAACATGACAGTACAGTATAAATATAAACGTGGTCTGATGCTTCGTGCTCCTCCTGGCAGAACGACTGTACATACTGTATGTACTCAAATGTACAGTACATCGCTCATGTAACAGTTTAACCCATTTAGGCCCGACGTCTACATTCTGACAGTTTTCTGAAATTGTATGTTTCTACTGTATGTCAGTGTGGTGCTCAATATTTAATGTCAAGGACTTCAAAAAATGTATTTGGCCGCCGACCCACTCCATCTGAAAATATGTTGTTCCAGGGAACCCCTCAGAAGCAAAGATTTGAGTTAAAAACATTTGCTCTGAAAGAATATATTCAAAGATTTGCGCCGCATTTTCACGATATTTACCTGACTCTCTCCTATTCCTATCTGAGTCACGGTACAGTATATATCAACCCATTGTGGAGTCCTGCTAAACGCCAGGCCTCTGTACCTGACTCTCCTCTTCCTATCTGAGTCACAGTACAGTATATATCAACCCATTGTGGAGTCCTGCTAAACGCCAGGCCTCTGTACCTGACTCTCCTCTTCCTATCTGAGTCACAGTACAGTATATATCAACCCATTGTGGAGTCCTGCTAAACGCCAGGCCTCTGTACCTGACTCTCCTCTTCCTATCTGAGTCATGGTACAGTATATACAGTATATATCAACCCATTGTGGAGTGGCGCTAACGACGTGCGACAGCTTGACAGGGCCTCTCGTTGGAGGGTCTCTGATAAAAACAGGCGTGTGTACTGTACATCGTATTGATCACTGAGGCACTCTAAACAGCATCTGCATGAAGGCCCGTTGCATATTTTATTAGTTTGCCAACGAAACAGAAACGAATGCAGAATAGAACGAAATGTAATTTCCCCGTGCTTTACACACACGTCTCTCTCTCTGTCTCTGTCTCTCTCTCTGTCTCTCTCTCTCTCTCTCTCTGGGAAGGAATGTACTTCAACAGTATATCTCAGGAATTATACATATAATCGTATCTGTCGGTTGGAAACCTCATATCTCCAAAACTGTTTTTTTTTTTCAGGAATCAAATTAAAAAAAAGAGAAAAAAGTAGGCTACAAAAGATCCACAAACACGTATATAAAATGAAACATTCATCACAACAAATGCATAACTTAAACCACTGTAAGACATTTCATGAATGTACAAAAATAAATAAAATACAATTAAGAAGTAGCGACAACAGCAGATATACAAACTCACGACGCGTCGCGATGTGAACTCGATCGACTATTTCCGCTATAGTTTGGGTCGTTGGGGGACACATCAAATGTCTCTTTTGTTGGCTCTAAACCAGGGGTCGGCAACCGGCGGCTCTAGAGCCGCATGCGGCTCTTGAGCACTCCCCCGGTGGCTCTCTGTAGCATTACAAAAGAATCGATGAAAATGTATAATGTTTATTTTTTCACATTTTTATTTTTCATTTATGGTTTCTGTAGGAGGCAAAACGTGACAGAAACATTCTTAAGTTTCCCAAATTTGTAAAAATGTGTAGAATAAATATTAAGTTTCAGCACATAATGTCAACTAAAATTTGCGTCATAACATGCGACACTCGCATGCTGCGCCAGACATGTGTAAACAAACCGGTGGGTGTGTGTGAGGCTGCTGCTACGCTATAGCTTCTACAGGGAGAAAAAGGAAAATAGCCGACGAAAACCGAGGTTTTAACAATTCGTGGACAGACGCTTATGCCTTCACAGCCAATGCAGATGGATTGCCTGTATGCTTAATCTGCAGTGACAAACTATCAAGCAACAAAAAAAGTAACATTGAAAGACATTTCCAGGTAAAGCATGTTAAGTTTGCAGCTGACCACCCGGCTGGGAATGAGAGAAAGAGGGCTGTTGCAGAACTGCAGAAGAGAGCAAACTAACTTTTAAAAAGTGGATCGCAGCTTCAAACTCCACCACTACTGCTAGTTTCGTTGCAACCCGGGAGATAATAAAACGTGGCAAGCCGTTCACAGACGGTGACTATGGGGCGACTATATGCCGCACCGGAGCGCACTCGACTATTAGATTGCATTGCACAGTGCGCTCAGTGCGCTATTTCCGAACGCGCCCTATATGAAGGAGTCATTCATTAAAATATCAGAGCACCTATTCTCAGACTTCAAAAACAAAACTGAGATAATAAAGATAATAAATAAAAAATTATAAAAATGGCAAACAACATCAACAGATCAATTCAGTCAACAAATCAATGATATCAATTCAGCCCCAGCATTCTCGATTGCCTGTGATGAGTCGTGTGATGCGATTGATATCGAACAAACTGCGCTGTTGTGCAGGTATATAAACGGTGACTTATTTCTTTATTGAATTTCTATAATTTTGTCAATGCAACAAAACATGGCATAATAATGTAATGAAAGTTAAACCATAGCGCACTTTATTTTAATAGATAGGCTAATATCCACTTGCAGACCTGTTGTCTTCATTATATAAGCATTTAAAAAAAAAAAAAAATGTGCGGCTCCAGATAGATTTTGAATTAATTATTTTGTCGAAAATGGCTCATTCAACATCTTGGGTTGCCGACCCCTGCTCTAAACCATTCTGAACGGGCACCCATTTTGGTGTTAGCATCATGTTATGCTTTAGCTATTGAAAAATAGCAGATCTACAAGCTCATATCGCGCCACCGAGTGGCGCGATACGAGCTTGTAGGTCTGCTATTTTTGAAAAATCGAAGAACGACTGACATAGAAACATAGCTTTTTCAGAAAACCGTCAGGATGTAGACGACGTTTTTAGAATCTGATCTCAGGTCAGAATGGGCTAAACAGTGCATCTACTGTAACGGGGAACAAAAGAGGGCCTCTCTTTGTCCGTCTGTCCGACTCCGAGGCAGAGAAAACATGTACCATTTCCTACTGGACTCAATACTTCAATACCTGTTGGGGGCAAAGTCACTCCCAAGGTGAGTCCTGGGAGAATGCCGGGGCACAGGGACCTATTGACTCCGTTCATTATTAATTCAGCTTCAAGCTCACAGGAGCCGCGCTGCATCATTCCGGGGAGCCAGGCAGAGATGAGAAAATGGTACAGCTGGTGGAACAATAGGTCTGCTTTTCCATTCTGTCTGTCAGTATATACCAAGCTCTTAGAAAAAAAAAAGATGGAGGTTGCAACCCACACAGTGGGGTCGAGACACAGTGCCAAGAATCACAATTGTCTGTGTGTCCATGACAGTATAGGACTTCAAAGAACTATTTTTGTTGTCTTCTTCAGAAAGCCAAAAGTTTTCACTCGGATAAACAAGTAGCTCTTTTTTTTTTAAAAGAGTATAGTGTGCAGAATACTGAATGTTGGTTCCCTAAAAGTGTGAATTGTTTGCGAAGTGATTCCTCACAAGTTTCTGAAAAGACTTACAACGTGAACGCTCACAAAACGCTCTCAACCTGGCATCCATATTTTGGGCAACGTTCATTATTAATCGACTTCAGTCCAAAATGGTTTAACCCATCGGGAACCCGTTTTGGTGTTAGTATCATGTCGTGCTTTAGCTATTGAAAAATAGCAGATCTACAAGCTCATAGCGCGTTACCGAGTGGCGCGCTACGAGCTTGTAGGTCTGCTATTTTTGAAAAATCGAAGAGCGAACTGACATAGAAGACATTTTTTTAATCTGATCTCAGGTCAGAATGGGTTAAATGAAATCCCTGTTATCCTTTCTGTTAACACCAGACATGCATTATGAAAGAAGAATATAGAAGCGGCTGCCGTCACAGAAAATAAATGTTCCATGAAAGGCATTTCATGACATTGGGGAGTAGTAACGTGATCCAGTGGCGGCCGCATTGATTCCACGACTCATCAGGAAAACATATCAAACGGCAAAACAGCCAAAAGCCAGCGGGTCGGCTCAGAGCACCACGGGCACCCCTGCAGCCATAATGCCCAGTGAACAGAAAACTAAACATTAACCCATTTTGGGCAGGAACCCCTTTTGGTGTTTTAAAGCATTATGTTATACTTTAGCTGTTGAAAAATAGCAGATCTACAAGCTCATAGTGCGGCACCGAGTGCCGCGCTATGAACTTGTAGGTCTGCTATTTTTTGAAAAATCGTGAAAATATGCCTCAAATCTTTGAATATATATTATTACAGAGTGAACGTTTTTTAACTCAAATCTAGGCTTCTGGGGGGGAGGTCCCTGGAACAACATATTTTCAGATGGGGAGGTGGAGGCATATTACATATATTTTTTGGGGGACCTTGACATGAAATGTTGAGCACCACTGATACAGAAACACAAAGTTTTTCAGAAAACTGTCAGGATTTTGAAGACATTTTTTTTTTTTTTTAAAGGTCTAAATGGCTTAATGCATTCTCATCCTTCCGTGGGGTGAGAGGACTGAGCAGCGTGTAACGACCGGGCTGGACAGTCTGTCAACAGATCCATAAAAGTGTATCACAGACTGAGAGATAAAACATATCAATGGGGATTTCAAGGCCTGCATAGCTTTAGCGGCGGCTTGGCCTAATGTTTTGCTCCACCGTGAACCAGTCGGTCGTCAAAGTTGATCCATGCAGGGATTCAGTGTGTTTTATCATGCGTTGTGGTGCTTGTAGATCGGCTATTTTGTTTTTTCCGCTGACTAATCTTGACAAAAAAATGTTTTCATATACAGGGGGGCCTCCTCAGGCAACTAATCTTTAATCTTGGCAACTACACTTTTCAATTTGGGGTTTGGCAGCGCAATATAATGTAAGCAAAGGAAATATTGGCACATCCACATTGTTCGCATGCTGGTGCGTTGCATAGTGACAACTGAAGCATGAATCATGAAAAGAAGAATTTCATAAAGAAAAAATGCCGCACATCGATTTTTATTCAACTTGACAGACGTCTGGGTCCCTCTGGAGTCTGGACCTTTTCATCAAGACTGTCTTTGTTGGTTTTGACAGCACATTCTGATTTAGTTTAGTCATTTGAAATACATTTAATTCAGTTATATTTAGTCATATTTTAGTCATCTGAAATGTTTTCGTTTTAGGGTAGTCGACAAACCTTTTTCGTCAAACTGTTGGCAAAATCAACACTGGTGAAGCACTAGTAACTCTCAGTCATAGTAACTCTCAGTCATAGCAACTCTCAGTCATAGTAACTCTCAGTCATAGTAACTCTCAGTCATAGTAACTCTCAGTCATAGCAACTCTCAGCTGTCAGGTGCAACAAGCTCATGTAGCATACTATGCTATGGTGACTAAAACTAAGACTAAATATACTGACAATTTCGTCAACAAATAAAAACTAGACTAAAATGTTAGGAAGGGACTAGTGGACAACAGATCCAGTATAAGTCATTTTACACTTGGTTGCATGCTGAAAATAGCAGATCTACAAGCTCACAACGCGTCGCGCTGCGACGCGTTGTGAGCTTGTAGATCGGCTATTTTCAGCAAGTGTAAAATAAGTCATTATGACGGCAACAAGGCCCGCAAAAACACATTTTAGTCGACTAAATCACCTGTAGATTTAGTCGACTAAAATCTTATGGCATTTAGTCGACTAAAACTAGACTAGCACTAATACATTCCAGGTGACTAAAATGTGACTAAGACTAAGTGAAAACTATTCAGGAGACTATGACTAAAACTAAAATAGAAATTTGCTGCCAAAAACAACACTGCAAGGTTTCCACTAAAGTCGCCACTGAAGTCGTTTTTACGGTCGTCAGTAGTGGTCTGTGGTAAATGTAGTCCAGGCGCTTTCGTCACCTGGCAAAAAAAAGCCAACGCCGCCTGCCTGCTTTTTTTCCTTCAGGTTGTTGCCTTGTTGTTCACAGCAGTGTTACATGATAAATGACACTCTCATGGTTCCTGCTATTAAGCTATCCCCCCCCTGAGGGAAATCATGGACGAGTCAATGAACAGAAATATGACTTATGAGTTTTTCAACACAAAAACACTAGGTGGTCAGTAGGAAGTAGAGGGAGAGGGAAGTGGAGAAAAAAAACTATAGCACAACTGTTACGATAATTATTCACTCTGTTAAGCTATTTTAACCCAATACTTTAGCTATTGAAAAATAGCAGATCTACAAGCTCATAGTGCGGCACCGAGTGCCGCGCTACGACGAGCATGTAGGTCTGCTATTTTTGAGAAATTGTGAAAATGTGGCGCAAATCTTTGAATATATATTCTTTCAGAGCCAACGTTTTTAACTCAAATCTTCGCTTCTGAGGGGTTCCTGGAACAACATATTTTCAGATGGGGGTTGGTGGCCAAATACATTTACCAATTACCACCGATACAGAAACATCTTTCAGAAAACTGTCAGAATTTAGAATACTTTTTTTATTTCGACGTCAGGACTAAATGCGTTAAGTCGCTCTCTCTCTCTCCCGTCAGAGACGGCGCGTTCGGCTCAGCTGTGTCCCCGTAGGAAAGGAAGACATGACGAGAAGATTACAGCCCTTCTATTTCCGATGACATTTTGACAACTCTGAAGTGACGACGTCGTCAAAAAACACACTTCACATAAAGGACGACTTTGAATGCATCATCTGTTTTGAAGCCCAACGCTGGACTTCAAGGTAATGTAAAACAATAGATATTTGTCTTTTGTTGTTTTTCTTTTTTCTTTTCTGTTTTATCATGCGTTTTTTGTCACGTTTTCAACGCTTTTCTCTAAAACATGAAAGATTTAACCAATAAAAAATGACAAGAAAAACTGTCATACTGTTAAAAAATGTTTATCCTATTTGGCTATTTCTGCTATTTTTTCAACAGCTAAAGCATAACATAATGCTTTAAAACACCAAAAAGTGTTTGCGTGGGTGAAACTTGCAGGAAAACCGGAAACGCTTTGCAGCGTCAACACATAAAAAATAGACAAAAATGAAGGGACTAGTGGACAAGAGATCCGGTATAAGTCATTTCATTTACACTTGGTTGCATGCTGAAAATAGCAGATCTACAAGCTCACAATGTGTCCCGCTGCGACGCGTTGTGAACTTATTATATACTATTTTCAGAAAGTGTGCATCAAGGCCCACCAAAATACATTTTAGTCTACTAAATCAAGTGTAGATTTAGTCGACTAAAATCTTATGATATTTAGCCGACTAAAACTAGACTACATTTTGTAACCCATTTTTCACCCCTGTGTCAATCATCTAATGTGATCCTGGGCTCTACACACCCTCCGCCAACCTGGGGAGAGCAACGGACTTGAACTCATGCTTCCTTCATGCCTGAGTGTCCAAGTTGCTCCTTTACACCTGACAGGGGGGAGTTTCCCTGGTTGGACCTATTCAACCGACTATGACTAAAACAATACATTTGCTGCCAAAAACAACACTGGTTGAAGCGACTGTCTGGAGTATGTGTATGATATTTAGTCGACTAAAACTAGACTAAAAACTAGACTTCCGGGTGACTAAAATGTGACTAAAACTAAGTGAAAACAGACTATGACTAATACAAATATTTGCTGCCAAAAACAACACTGGTTGAAGCGACTGTCTGGAGTATGTGTATGATATTTAGTCGACTAAAACTAGACTAAAAACTAGACTTCCGGGTGACTAAAATGTGACTAAAACTAAGTGAAAACTATTCAACACAAAACAATATATTTGCTGCCTAAAACAACACTGGTTGAAGCGACTGTCTGGAAGTACGTAGACTGAATCAAATCCGGGGTAATGTCTTCCCACCGCCCCCAGTCCCCCCACCCACCACCCACCGCCACAGAGGGTGCGGGCGTGACCCCTGTTGCCACCTGCAAAACGGTGCGACAGCGGCACAACGTAACCGGAGAGAGGCAGCCACTCCATCACCACGGCCACGGCGTTACGTTACGCAGATCAATGGCTGGAAATGTCACGGGGAATAAAAAGGTCAGCCGCCGAGAGACCTGGGCGACCGAGAGACGATCTGAGAGCCTCATGATGTCGCCCCGAATCACAGAGTCTGAGGATTCTGTACTTATATACGCTCCACTGATAAAGTCTGTCTGTCTGTCTGTCTGTCTGTCTGTCTGTCCAGCCCCTCTGTCCCTCAAAACACCCATATTGATAATGCCACTGTCGGCTCTAAAACCTTGCACAGTACAGTATATGTGATCAAAACTGTTACTTGTCAGGAAATTGATATATACTGTAAAAGCCACGGACATGTTTTGACCACGTACTGTACATCATTACTTTTCAAGAATTGCGAAAACAGAAGGTATCAGCGTGTTGTCAGCGTTGTGAGAGAAATAGAGGACATCTCCCCTCCGGTATTACTGATGACACACTACAAATTTTCTTTTTTTTAACCAATTCTGACCTGAGATCAGATTCATACGAGGTTTCCACTGGACACACACTGGTCTGACGAACCCATTCTGACCTGAGATCAGATTCATACGAGGTTTCCACTGGACACACACTGGCAAATGCCCTCCTCTCCTTTCCATGCAATTCAATTCAATTACATTTCAATTCAATTCAATTCAATTCAATTACATTTCAATTCAATCAATTCCGGAAGGCAGCATTCAGGAGAATAGTTTTTTTCTTCTCTCCTGAACTTGAACACAGCGTTTTGCATTGAACTCATTTGTTTCTAAATCCATGTCGTTCCACACCGACCGCATCTCCAGTAGATAAAGACTGCAGGGCCGCGCCCCGAGAATAGCTCTCAACACCACACGTTGTGAGCTTGTAGATCTGCTATTTTGGGCCCAAAGGTGTCCTCTAATGGGACTTCAGCCCCTGCCTCTCTCTCTAACACCCTCTGCACGTCGTCTGCACCGTACGGTTCATTAGCATGTAGCTAACGACCTACCGCTTCCTAAAAGTGAAAAAAAGGAGGAGAGGACAGGACGTAATGTTTTACCTCCCAGCATGCCACCCATAAATTAGAAGACGTTGTGTGTTTATGGCGCGCGTGTGTGCGTGTGTGTGCGCCTGTGTGTGCGTGTTTAACCCATTCTGACCGGGCACCCATTTTGGTGTCGGCATCATGTTATGCTTTAGCTATTTAAAAATAGCAGATCTACAAGCTCATATCGCGCCACCGAGTGGCGCGATACGAGCTTGTAGGTCTGCTATTTTTTGAAAAATCGAAGAACGACTGACATTTTTTAGAATCTGATCTCAGGTCAGAATGGGTTCATCAGACCAGTGTGTGTCCAGTGGAAACCTCGAATGAATCTGATCTCAGGTCAGAATGAGTTAAGGTTGCAGACCAAGGTTATAGAAACACAAAGTATAGGAAGGTAATAAGAAAGTGTGTTTGCTGTGCGGAGAGAGAGAGAGAGGCGCGGTCTTCTCTGTTTTGTTTGGCACCAAAAAATGGACTTTATGACCTTCCTAGAAATGCACTGGAGTCAAAATGTGCAATATTTGTCTTTGAAACGAAGTGAGTGAAAGTCATATGTATAGTACTGTACGCATATGCAAATAATAATGCACCTTCTCAAATATGACGCGTTGATATACTGTTAATGTCTAATGCCAGGAGTACATCTAGGTGCTGCCATGTTTATCTGTAGACTAAACCTCGTATACTGTACCAGTAACCAGTGTGATTATTGTGTATACCTGTATATGTACATTTTTTTAAAGCTTGGACTTGGAAAGTGCAAACACACACACATACAGTACACACATGATGCGACACGGCATCATTTACACATACTGTACATATGAAAGGACCGCAATGGAAACAAGACTGGCTTTTGTGTCGGCATCGTCGCACGCACACACACACACACACACACACACACACACACACACACACACACACACACACACACACACACACACACACACACACACACACACACACACACACACACACACACACACACACACACACACACACAGTCACAGTCACAGTCACAGTCACACGCACACACACACACACACACACACACACACACACACACACACACACACACACACACACACACACACACACACACACACACACACACAGTGTCACAGTCACACGCACACACGCACGCACACACGCACACACACACAGTCACACGCACACACACACACAGTCACACGCACACACACACAGTCACACACACACACACACACACACACACACACACACACACACACACACACACACACACACACACACACACACACACACACACACACACACACACACACACACACACACACACACACACACACAGTCACAGTCACAGTCACAGTCACAGTCACACGCACACACACACACACACACACACACACACACACACACACACACACACACACACACACACACACACACACACACACACACACACACAGTGTCACAGTCACACGCACACACGCACGCACACACGCACACACACACAGTCACACGCACACACACACACAGTCACACGCACACACACACAGTCACACACACACACACACACACACACACACACACACACACACACACACACACACACACACACACACAGAGTAATGTGACAATAAAGTTGTTTCCGACTTTGGAAGTACTCAAAAAGGTACAACTTAACCCATTCTGACCTGAGATCAGATTCATACGAGGTTTCCGCTGGACACATACTGGTCTGATTAAGTGCAGTACTAAATGTACTTAATGTACAGTACTTACTGTACCTGTTCCTCCACCACCAGTGCCGGGGAACAATCACAGTCAAAGTGTGAAAGTCAGACAGACCCTCTCTCCCCCTCCTCCCCCCCCCCCCCCCCCACACACACACACACAACTTTAACATGCACTTTACTTCAAGTGAAAGTCAAAGATGCCACCTGGCCTTATGCTAGCCCTAGCAGGTTCTCCTTCCCTCTCTCCCGGGACAGCTTTGCCCGCGGACAGGCGCTCCGACAGCAGCTGTTACTGGTTTACCTTAACCCATTCTGACCTGGGAACCATTCTGCTAAATGTCTTCTATAAAATCCTGTTTTCTTGAAAAAAGCGATGTTTTTCTATGTCAAGTCGTTCTCGAACACTTTCATGTCACTTTTCACGATTCTTCAAAAAATAGCAGACCTACAAGCTCGTAGCGCGCCACTCGGTGGCGCGCTATGAGCTTGTAGGTCTGCTATTTTTCAATAGCTAAAGCATGACGTGATGCCGACGCCAAAAGGGGTTCCCGCGCAGAATGGTTTAAAACTGGCCTGTTGGAATGACTGACAGGGTCGACATATCAAGGTCCATTATTATTTATTCGGCATTAGAGCCACGGACGGACCACCATTTGGTGAGATTTACTGTAACCTCTCAGACACAGTGGTGAGATTTACTGTAACCTCTCAGACACAATGGTGAGATTTACTGTAACCTCTCAGACACAATGGTGAGATTTACTGTAACCTCTCGGACACAATGGTGAGATTCACTGTAACCTCTCAGACACAATGGTGAGATTCACTGTAACCCCTCAGACACAATGGTGAGATTTACTGTAACCTCTCAGACACAGTGGTGAGATTTACTGTAACCTCTCAGACACAGTGGTGAGATTTACTGTAACCTCTCAGACACAACGGTGAGATTTACTGTAACCTCTCAGACACAATGGTGAGATTTACTGTAACCTCTCAGACACAGTGGTGAGATTTACTGTAACCTCTCAGACACAATGGTGAGATTTACTGTAACCTCTCAGACACAATGGTGAGATTTACTGTAACCTCTCAGACACAATGGTGAGATTTACTGTAACCTCTCAGACACAATGGTGAGATTTACTGTAACCTCTCAGACACAATGGTGAGATTTACTGTAACCTCTCAGACACAATGGTGACATTTACTGTAACCTCTCAGACACAATGGTGAGATTTACTGTAACCTCTCAGACACAATGGTGAGATTTACTGTAACCTCTCAGACACAATGGTGAGATTTACTGTAACCTCTCAGACACAATGGTGAGATTTACTGTAACCTCTCAGACACAATGGTGAGATTTACTGTAACCTCTCAGACACAATGGTGAGATTTACTGTAACCTCTCAGACACAATGGTGAGATTTACTGTAACCTCTCAGACACAATGGTGAGATTTACTGTAACCTCTCAGACACAATGGTGACATTTACTGTAACCTCTCAGACACAATGGTGAGATTTACTGTAACCTCTCAGACACAATGGTGACATTTACTGTAACCTCTCAGACACAATGGTGAGATTTACTGTAACCTCTCAGACACAATGGTGAGATTTACTGTAACCTCTCAGACACAATGGTGAGATTTACTGTAACCTCTCAGACACAATGGTGAGATTTACTGTAACCTCTCAGACACAATGGTGAGATTTACTGTAACCTCTCAGACACAATGGTGAGATTTACTGTAACCTCTCAGACACAATGGTGAGATTTACTGTAACCTCTCAGACACAATGGTGAGATTTACTGTAACCTCTCAGACACAATGGTGAGATTTACTGTAACCTCTCAGACACAATGGTGAGATAAGATGTCGGTAATTATTGTACATTCTCAAATTGTGTAGACGTCTTGTACATTAACCCATTTTGCGCATCATGTCATGCTTTAGCTATTGAAAAATAGCAGACCTACAAGCTCATAGCGCGCCACCGAGTGGCGCGCTACGAGCTTGTAGGTCTGCTATTTTTGAAAAATCGAATAACGACTGACATTTTTTTAGAATCTGATCTCAGGTCAGAATGGGTTCATCAGACCAGTGTGTGTCCAGTGGAAACCTCGTATGAATCTGATCTCAGGTCAGAATGGGTTAAGTAATGCAGTAAAAAATATAGCAGCTCTGACAGAGTGATAGAACTCGGTCGGGGAAACGTGTTTGGAATCGATTCAGGTTCCAAAATGTTTGGTTGGGTTCCTCCAGATCCCAACCCTATGGTTATGACGACAGGCACTATAGTGTCTCATTCATCAGAAATTAATTTTAGATTTACTAACCCATTCTGACCTGAGATCAGATTCATATGAGGTTTCCACTGGACACACACTGGTCTGATTAACCCTGAGATCAGATTAAAAAAATGTCAGTCGTTCTTCGATTCTTTCAAAAATAGCAGACCTACAAGCTCGTAGCGCGCCACTCGGTGGCGCGCTATGAGCTTGTAGATCTGCTATTTTTCAATAGCTAAAGCATGACATGATGCTAACACCAAAATGGGTTCCCGTCCCGCTCAGAAAGGAATAATATTTGGTTGGTTTATGTACATTATCCAACCGAGAGACATCGAGGGAGGTGGAGAGAAGAGAAGGAAAAAAGAAAATCGCTGCTGAGGACAAACACTATCAAACATAATTGATTTGCACTAATTATGATTATATTCTATTCCTGCGAAAAATTTCCGTCAATACCCCATTTGTTAAAAAATTATAGCAAGATGCATTTTGTGGAATTATGCTACTGGAACTAATTTTGTTCCTGGTGCGGGGCGTCCGTACACTTTATCAATAGCAACCCCTCGCTTTGATTGAATTCCAACCTCAACAACCTGAGACAAATCCTGCGTCTGCAGACAAGCCACTAAGCCACCGCCGTAATCATGTTTGGACTGAGAAAATTAAATTCCCAGTCAATTTCCTTCAGCCTCAATGGAATTGATAACTGTTGCTCTCAAGCAGTAAATTGGCACCGTTTAAATGTAAACACACTCCCTTTTTTTTCCCACACGCTATGCATCAGGATTAATTCCGCCTTATCTGGGGGCGCCGTTTCCTTCAGTGGGCAGGAAGGAAGCAGAATTCTGGGGGCAGGTGGAGGGCGTGTGTGTGTGTGTGTGTGTGTGTGTGTGTGTGTGTGTGTGTGTGTGTGTGTGTGTGTGTGTGTGTGTGCATTGCTTTGGCAATGAAAACACTGTTTTCTCATGCCAATGAAGGCATTTTAATTGAATTGAAGTGTGTTTGCATTATCATAATTTACGAGGACCACACAAGTACAGTATAATTTGACAAATGGTTGTTTTATGGTGAAGCTTTAACCATAAAATGGTTAGGATTAGATATTTATAGAAGTAAGGTTTTTCGGGTTGTTGGAGTTGATTTTTCACCTGATTTTGTACTTAGTTGTGTGGGCGATGTCACACACCGAGAAATTCCCTACACATGCTTTAAATTGCTTGCATTTCGTGTGTGCTTTGGGCACAGTAAAACAAAAATGCAATAAAAAAGAAAATGACATTGATAAATTCACCGTCCGACTCCGACGCTGATGTATACATAGAAATACAAACGTGTGTGTGCGTGTGTGATTGTTAACAGCAGATATTCCATCACAAAGCAGCCCACCCTGGGGTGCAGTGGCTGGAGGACCGTCCCAGGCTGTGCAGCCCACCCTGGGGTGCAGAGGCTGGAGAGGACCATCCCAGGCTGTGCAGCCCACCCTGGGGTGCAGTGGCTGGAGAGGACCATCCCAGGCTCTGCAGCCCACCCTGGGGTGCAGTGGCTGGAGGACCGTCCCAGGCTCTGCAGCCCACCCTGGGGTGCAGTGGCTCAGTGGAGGACCGTCCCAGGCTCTGCAGCCCACCCTGGGGTGCAGTGGCTCAGTGGAGGACCGTCCCAGGCTCTGCAGCCCACCCTGGGGTGCAGTGGCTGGAGAGGACCGTCCCAGGCTCTGCAGCCCACCCTGGGGTGCAGTGGCTGGAGAGGACCGTCCCAGGCTCTGCAGCCCACCCTGGGGTGCAGTGGCTGGAGGACCGTCCCAGGCTCTGCAGCCCACCCTGGGGTGCAGTGGCTGGAGAGGACCGTCCCAGGCTCTGCAGCCCACCCTGGGGTGCAGTGGCTGGAGGACCGTCCCAGGCTCTGCAGCCCACCCTGGGGTGCAGTGGCTGGAGGACCGTCCCAGGCTCTGCAGCCCACCCTGGGGTGCAGTGGCTGGAGAGGACCGTCCCAGGCTCTGCAGCCCACCCTGGGGTGCAGTGGCTGGAGGACCGTCCCAGGCTCTGCAGCCCACCCTGGGGTGCAGTGGCTGGAGGACCGTCCCAGACATGCCGCAGAGCCAAAATAAATGATTTGAGGGAATCACAGAGGCCGCCCACGCCCCACGACACACACAGTTCCACCCAGCAGACTCTGTCGCCTACCAGCCAGGCAGGCTAAACAGTTAATAGTAAAGGTAGTAAAGGTTTTATGCATGGTTTAGATCTGCCCTGCTCTTCACCAGTACAGTATTACTCCTGGTGAAATATTGCCATTGCCATTTCACAAGTTCAAATGTGAACAAAATCTATTGAAAATTGCCAAAATTTAACTAGTAACTAAAGTTTTCAAATAATTAGTAAAAGTACAAATGTTGGCTCTGAGACGTAGCGGAGTAGAAGTAAAATAATTGGAAATTGGAAATACTCAATTAAAGTACAAATACCTCAAAATTGTACTTAAGTAAAAGTACTTTCCACCACTGCTTATTAGGGAGTGTTTTATTCCCCCCCAGCCATTGTCACAGCCCGGTTCCAGCTGTTCCATTTCAGCTGCCAATTTGCTTCTAAACCAGCGGCTCTATGGGTGAGATTACACACAGCAACGGATGAGTGCCTCGCCCTATCTGAATTTAAATTACCACTATCAGCCGTGGGGTTGGGTAAGCGGATGTACAGTAAATGGCGTGCACATAAAAACATTAAGAGAGCTGGTGATGAACACAACACGTCCAGAACACAAAAGATACCAGAGTGTATAACGTGTACACAACACAGACAGTGGCAATAAGGGTACACTGAAATATGATGTGGAGAGTTAACACTGCATACTGTATCAGAGTAGCAGAGTGAACTAGAATGCTATCTGGCCCTAAACAGAGAATAGTGGCAGAGGCAGAATACCTGAGCACCGTGACCGACCCAAAACAAAGAAAAATCTTAACTATGGGTACAGACTCAGTGAGCACAGTCTCGCGATGGAGAAAGGCCGTCATAGGCAGACCTGTATCCCGAGTAAAGACAGACTATGCACCCACTGCACACAGAATGAAGTGGAAACCGAGCGACACTTCCTAACCATCTGTCCATTGCACCAAGACATCAGAGACACATACTTCCAGCAGATCACAACCACACACGGAGATTTAGAAAACATGACCAATGACAAAAAACTCCCATATCGGCTGGGCAAAGTACAACAATGTGCAAACACAGCAGCAAGATTCGTGAGTTGCTGTGATAGGAGAAGGATATCAAACGGAACACAACCACCCTAAAGACTAATCATTGTGTATATTCCTGCACTATACTGTACCTGCATCCAGTGATCTTGGTAGCCTACATAGAAATTGATCTATTGAAGATTCTGACTTTGCTTTATTGTTGTATTGTGCTTTCTGCTTTGGCAATGTAAACGTATGTTTTCTCATGCCAATAAAGCCCTTTGAATTGAATAATTGTATCTCTCTGCATATCTCTTTCCCTCTCTATCTCTCTTCTATTCTTTCTTCCTATTCCTGTAGATCTATTGGCTCTTTAAACTTTAAAGCAGCCATCTTTACTCATCTTCTAATGTCTCTAATTGTTGTGCATACTCCTGTCCTGTGAACTGCATTTTAATAATACAGTGTAATCCATGTTTCCATGGTGATAGTGCATGTGATAGTGCATGCGTTTGCACTGGAAACCTATTCATGTCCAAAACTGTTACTTTTCAGGATTCAAATTAAAAAAATAGCAAAAGTAGCAGATCTACAATCTCTCCAGAATTCGCAAGGCACAGACTTGCATTCGCACGCACACACACGCACGCGCGCGCGCGCACACACACACCTGATTTGTACTTGGTTGCGCACGGTCAATCGTGACCTTGTAGATCAGCTATTTTTGGCGTGCCACAATGTCACCCGACTGATTATAATTGAAGTAGTCCAGGCAGGGAGTAGCCTGGAAACCAAACGGATATTAGTCTGGCCACCATGCCAGGCCTCGGTCTCACTCTCACAACACCACCATGATCTGTTTTATACCAGGCCTCGGTATCACTCTCACACAACACCACCATGATCTGTTTTATGCCAGGCCTCGGTCTCACTCTCACAACACCACCATGATCTGTTTTAGGCCAGGCCTCGGTCTCACTCTCACAACACCACCATGATCTGTTTTAGGCCAGGCCTCGGTCTCACTCTCACAACACCATGATCTGTTTTATGCCAGGCCTCGGTCTCACTCTCACAACACCACCATGATCTGTTTTAGGCCAGGCCTCGGTCTCACTCTCACAACACCACCATGATCTGTTTTAGGCCAGGCCTCGGTCTCACTCTCACAACACCACCATGATCTGTTTTAGGCCAGGCCTCGGTCTCACTCTCACAACACCACCATGATCTGTTTTATGCCAGGCCTCGGTCTCACTCTCACAACACCACCATGATCCGTTTTAGGCCAGGCCTCGGTCTCACTCTCACAACACCACCATGATCCGTTTTATGCCAGGCCTCGGTCTCACTCTCACAACACCACCATGATCCGTTTTAGGCCAGGCCTCGGTCTCACTCTCACAACACCACCATGATCTGTTTTATACCAGGCCTCGGTCTCACTCTCACAACACCACCATGATCCGTTTTATGCCAGGCCTCGGTCTCACTCTCACAACACCACCATGATCTGTTTTATGCCAGGCCTCGGTCTCACTCTCACAACACCACCATGATCCGTTTGAGGCCAGGCCTCGGTCTCACTCTCACAACACCACCATGATCTGTTTTAGGCCAGGCCTCGGTCTCACTCTCACAACACCACCATGATCCGTTTTAGGCCAGGCCTCGGTCTCACTCTCACAACACCACCATGATCTGTTTTATGCCAGGCCTCGGTCTCACTCTCACAACACCACCATGATCCGTTTGAGGCCAGGCCTTGGTCTCACTCTCACAACACCACCATGATCTGTTTTAGGCCAGGCCTCGGTCTCACTCTCACAACACCACCATGATCCGTTTTAGGCCAGGCCTCGGTCTCACTCTCACAACACCACCATGATCCGTTTTAGGCCAGGCCTTGGTCTCACTCTCACAACACCACCATGATCTGTTTTATGCCAGGCCTCGGTCTCACTCTCACAACACCACCATGATCTGTTTTAGGCCAGGCCTCGGTCTCACTCTCACAACACCACCATGATCTGTTTTATGCCAGGCCTCGGTCTCACTCTCACAACACCACCATGATCTGTTTTAGGCCAGGCCTCTGTCTCACTCTCACACAACACCACCATGATCTGTTTTATGCCAGGCCTCGGTCTCACTCTCACAACACCCCCATGATCTGTTTTAGGCCAGGCCTCGGTCTCACTCTCACAACACCACCATGATCTGTTTTAGGCCAGGCCTCGGTCTCACTCTCACAACACCACCATGATCTGTTTTAGGCCAGGCCTCGGTCTCACTCTCACAACACCACCATGATCTGTTTTATACCAGGCCTCGGTCTCACTCTCACAACACCACCATGATCTGTTTTAGGCCAGGCCTCGGTCTCACTCTCACAACACCACCATGATCTGTTTTAGGCCAGGCCTCGGTCTCACTCTCACAACACCACCATGATCTGTTTTATGCCAGGCCTCGGTCTCACTCTCACAACACCACCATGATCTGTTTTAGGCCAGGCCTCGGTCTCACTCTCACAACACCACCATGATCTGTTTTATGCCAGGCCTCGGTCTCACTCTCACAACACCACCATGATCTGTTTTAGGCCAGGCCTCGGTCTCACTCTCACAACACCACCATGATCTGTTTTATGCCAGGCCTTGGTCTCACTCTCACAACACCACCATGATCTGTTTTAGGCCAGGCCTCGGTCTCACTCTCACAACACCACCATGATCTGTTTTAGGCCAGGCCTTGGTCTCACTCTCACACAACACTACCATGATCTGTTTTAGGCCAGGCCTTGGTCTCACTCTCACAACACCACCATGATCTGTTTTAGGCCAGGCCTCGGTCTCACTCTCACAACACCACCATGATCTGTTTTGGGTATCAAGGAATTAAGAGTCTGTTGGAAAACGCCTGGTCATGCCACTGTCAGTGTTGCCAGATTTTTCACAAGAACAAAGTATATACTCGTTTAACCACTTTAAAACTATATATTTGCTATTTTCAAATAGGCGACGTGATGCGATGTGTTGTGAGCTTGTAGATCTGCTATTTTGTTTTTGTTTTAATCTTGAAAAGACAATTCCCATAAGGCCTAATTGGAATATTTTTGAAACATTTTAACAATACAAATCTTGAATGGGGGTCCCTGAAAAAAAAAAAATAATAATAATAATAATAATAATAATCTATTATAAAACATTAAAGGTATATTCAGTGATTTCACTTAATTCAAATATCACATATTTTTTTGTTTTGTTGTGATAATCATCCCTACTATAGAGTGTGCTGACCATATAAGGAGTTCCTCCCTGTCCCCAGTTAACCCCTGGGGGTCAAAAAACCTTAGGTTTCGTTTTTGACTCTCTATCCTGATTGGACGAAAGGCTGGGTCCCACAGCCAAAAACTAAATCTAAGGTTTTTTGAGTGAAATCACTGAATATACCTTTAATGTGGCATGACATGTTTTGAGAACCGTTAGGTTTAAACAACATGTAGGAACCTGCAAAAGCCCGGAGAAGCAAACTATACACTTTTAGAAGCCGGCATCCCGCTGTCTTAACAGTTTGACTGTTTTTTACGATTAACCCGCATTTTAATCAACCCCCCTTCACTGCCGAGATTGTTGTATTACCTTTAGAGCATACGCTGAATTATTTGGGCTTTTAATCCGCGAAAATCCATCAAAAAAAGCTCCCGTGGTTTGTTATGATCTGTGTGTAGCATCCACCATCTTGGTGCACCCGGAAGACGCACACAAGATTGGTTTCAATGAGGCGTTGTACCCAATGCATTTCCATTGGCCTCAATTTCCCAGAAGCCCTAGCAGCCCACAGCATGTGACGATTTCCTGTTTCGTCATCACAGCGAAGGCATCCAGTCTCATACTCCGCGACGAAGACGGATTTTCTTTTGATTCATTACATTACGGCGGATTAAACACATAAAACAAAAGGCGGGTATGTCCGATACGGCAGCGACATTAACCTGGAGTAATCCATTCAAGGCACGGAAACTGTTAAAAGGGACGACAGATCAGATCAGTGTCTAAAAAAAGAACACAAGAACACGAGGACGACGTTTCCTTTCACGCTTTTGTTCACGCAGACATCCTGAGAGAGAGAGAGAGAGAGAGAGAGAGAGTGTGTGAGAGAGAGAGAGAGAGAAAATTCAATTTTCCCCTCAAATGACTGCTGCCTGTGATCAGAGACATGTAGAGGTGCCAGGTGAAGGTTCTTTTGAAAAAGAAAAAAATTAAATACTAGCGGCTATAAAAATGAAATAGGAAATGGTGTCGTGTCTCTCTCTCTCTCTCTCCCCACGGGGCACGTATATACTATCTCATGTTCTCTCTTTAATTAACCCTTTCTGGGCGGGAACCCCTTTTGGCGTTTTAAACATTGTCATAATTTAGCTTTTGAAAAATAGCAGATCTACGAGCTTGTAGGTCTGCTATTTTTTGAAAAATCGTGAAAATGTGCCTGAAATCTTTGAATATATGTTCTTTCAGAGCGAGTTTTTAACTCAAATCTTTGCTACTGAGAGGGGGGTTCCTGGAACTACATATTTTCAGATGGGGGTCGGCGGCCAATGTCATATATATTTGCGGTTCCTTGACATGAATATGTTTGAGAACAACTGACAACTAATTTAAATGATTATTTATTTTTTACGTCAGTCCTAACTGGGTTAAAGGTGCACTGGGACTCTGAGTGGCAGCCCCGGCGTCACATTATTCTCCTGATAAGACAGACATCCGTTCAGCCTCTGAACTGAACTGATGACTCATCATACCTGCTTGCTGGAGACTAGAACATGTCTTATCGGCTCCAGATTCTAACTTATTCTGTGGGTTTTTTGTGTTTTGTGTTTAACGCCCCCTTTAACTTGATCATACTATACAGCATTTTGTGTTTGTGGTATATAATGGTGTCACAATAAGAAAGTCACGAAGATAACGCGTCCACAGACTCACAACGCGAGGTTCCGACGCTTTTTTAGGTCGGCAATTTTCGAAGAGTGAAAGTGACAGTAAAGGTGGTGTAACCCTAAGGTATATAGTATATACAGGGGGATTGTTCCTTTACCCCATTCTGAACGGGCACCCATTTTGGTGTTGGCATCATGTTATGCTTTAGCTATTGAAAAATAGCAGATCTACAAGCTCATATCGCGCCACCGAGTGGCGCGATACGAGCTTGTAGGTCTGCTATTTTTGAAAAATCGAAGAGCGACTGACATTTTTAGAATCTGATCTCAGGTCAAAATGGGTTCATCAGACCAGTGTGTGTCCGGCGGAAACCTCGTATGAATCTGATCTCAGGTCAGAATGGGTTAACTGTGTTGGCGGGCTGAGGATGGGACGAGGAGTATTATGGGATATCTTGTGTTTACTTTCCGTTCTGGTGTGCAGGGAAGCGAGCGCATTATTGAGAGGAAGAGAGATATTATTTTGTTTGTTCACTACGGAGGTTGGATACAGAATTAGAACCCTGGGCTGATCACGTTTGTCCTTTTGAATTATTATTTTGTTTATTAAATCACCAGTTCTGCAACACGGACTCCTTTTTCTTCACAGCGTAGAAAGAAAGCATAAGGATTATTCCGGAGAGGAGAGACACGGTGGTTATAGTGGTTTGCACACATTTTGATACCGATACTTCTGTAATCTTACTCAAGTACATTTTCAATTCCGTACTTTTACTTGTAACGAAGTACTTCTAAATTGCAGACAGTATTGGTACTTTTACTTAACCCATTCTGACCGGGCACCCATTTTGGTGTCAGCATCATGTCATGCTTTAGCTATTTAAAAATAGCAGATCTACAAGCTCATATCGCGCCACCGAGTGGCGCGATACGAGCTTGTAGGTCTGCTATTTTTTGAAAAATCGAAGAACGACTGACATTTTTAGAATCTGATCTCAGGTCAGAATGGGTTCATCAGACCAGTGTGTGTCCGGCGGAAACCTCGTATGAATCTGATCTCAGGTCAGAATGGGATAAGTAAAACAATTGAGTAATTTTTCCACCACTGCCGACAGGCGACAGCCACTGGCTGTATCCTCCTGTCATGGTGGTGGTGGTGGTGGTACTACCAGTAGTCGTTAGTGTAGAAACAGGCAGAATGTAATTTTACACGCTGTAAAACATGTCAGGTACAGTATGGGTGCTTACGCCTTACGGACGTGAAATACATATATATATATATGCAATGGCCCAAAGGCACATGATGCCAAGGACACGATGGATGACATTAAATATTGAAATGGAAGCATTTAAACCCAAAGGGCTCTGTCACATGTGTCTCCATCGCATCGGTGACGGTGTTGCCAGGTTTTGAGAGAAACAAGCGGACAGTTCCATACGAAAGCAAGCCCAAATTAAGCCATCTATAATATGATCTGATCACGCGTGTGCACGCACGCACGCACGCACGCACGCACGCACGCACGCACACACACACACACACACACACACACACACACACACACACACACACACACACACACACACACACACACACACACACACACACACACACACACACACACACACACACACACACACACACACACACACACACACACACACACACACACACACACAGGGGGTACCCAGCGAAAATTACTTAATACAGGATAAAGAAATATTAACCCTAAATAAATCATATTTGCAAATAGCTGATCTCACACACAGCAAAATTAGTTCATATAAAATCTAAATCAGTTCACGGTAACCCCTTTAATCCTAAATACATCAACTAATTGTCTTTCAAAGAATCTTGAAAAAAATAGAAATATTCTTTGTATAGAGGTCCCTCTATACAAACTAATACTTTGTATGGAGGTCCAATACTCGGCAACACTGATGATGTTTGCGGCGGGCAAAGATTGCTCTCTTCCGAACAGAATCATTTTGTAAACATAAGAAAACTGCTCCACATTTTTTGCTCAGCAATCGGCCCAGAGATTATTGCGGTGGGAGTTTGGTACCATCGGGGGGAATTCAGAGGTTTTGTTTTCCTTGAGTGAGAAAATGACAAAAAAAAAAAGCCACCACCACCGGCCAAGAGATGTAACGGAGCCATGTTGAGGATGACATGATAACAAGGTGATGTGACAACGGTGAAAAATCGTCGTCACGGTATCCGTTTGAAATTGATGAATGCAGGACAGGTATACTCGTCATATGGATCCGACGTGTTAATGGATTAGAGAGCAAGCATCCGATCAATATGCATCAGATTGATGCCTTTTATTTCTTTTGAATCGGACCATGCCAAAACTGATTCTATAGAACTCAAATAAAGTGTTGGTCGTAAAATTTAAATAAAGTTCCAGGCTGGAATTACCAAAACATTTAAGCTCAAGAACCAAAAGCTACATTTAGCCCCCCCGGGGACCCAAACATACAAAAATACATTAAATAGGCCTATTTAAAAAATAGTGAAAATTGCTGATCTACAAACTACATTTTTTTTGTACAATACACAGTGGATAGGAAAACGTGAAAAAGAGGGATATTTACTCACGACCCACATAAATTGGTCTCGACCCATTTACTGTGCCATGTAAATCTGAAAACACTGTGCCATGTAAATCTGGGATACCATTAAGCTAGCTCCACTGTATGCTCACACACATACAGTAAGCTCCGTGAGCGTTATTTTTCCCTTTCAACTGCCTTATTAACAAGCGCTGGATGTGCTCTGCTCTCCATCTCTCTCCAGTTCCATCTCAGCAGCAGCAACTCTCTCTCTCCACAATCAACAAGGCGGATATTACTATTCGGTGAAGGAGGCACAACAAGAAATAATGCCACTGTTGTTCAGATTTTAAGTGAATCATGTTCACTTTGTGACACATAAATATTGCAGTAACGAGAGAGGGTGGAAAACGTCATGGCTGCAAATTGTCGGCTGGCTGGGAATAACAAGTCTTCTTTAACAAGCCTCTGTTCTCCACTCGCTCTTAACACAAAAAATGCTGGAAACGTATCCATACGCTTTATTAATATCGAACGCCGTACGCGCGAAGCGTAACTATACGTTTTATACGTTTTTCTATTGCTTACTGTACATCAACGTCCTATGCTCCAGGACACCGAAGAAACTAACAGCGATCCTCTCCAGGAAGCTCCAATATGTGATCCGGGAGTAAAAAGCCCCTCCCTCCTGAAAAGAGGTCTGTCTGTGGCGAAGACGCTCCCTCCTCCAATGCCTCCATTACACGTATGGGTCTGCACGGCAACGGCATAGACCAACGCAGATGTCAGGGCATCTAAAATGGAGTTACCCATACTCTAGTAGTAGTCTAGTGTCTGTGAATACACTCGATTCCCCCTCCCCTCCTGTTTCTACATGGTTTCTCCCGAGGAATCTTTGTGGGGGGAGTCTCTTCTGCCCGGATCGCATTGCAGTTTGAGTTCCCCCCCCACTGGCCCCAGGCCACACTGCGCCTTGCAATAGCCTTGCACCGCTCTCTCATTCTCGGAAAAAGATATAACGCAGTCGTGTCGATTTGCCCTCTGCCAGTATATAAACCAAGAATAATCTTCAACGATCGCCATTTCATAACGTTTTCAACACGCACACGGCACACGCCATGATCAACTAACTGCCTGGCTACGTCTTCAGTCTTCACCAGCCATCGCTATCCGTTGTGTGCATCGCCATCGCGTCTTCACTTTGTTTGTTTGGGCAAGAAGCACGATCAGCGATGGAAAAGAGCTTTATATCCACGGCAGATAAGTAATGACGTATTATCGAAGGACCGCCATGATCAACTTACTGCCTACGTCTTCGTCAGCCAATGCAGCCATCATCGCTATCCGTTGTGTGATTGTGGATGTAGGCTATATCCACGGTATCGAGAGAGACGCCCGGCTGTGATATAGGTCTTATCACTGCAATTATAATGAATAAAAAGGCTACAATCACACAACGGATAGCGATGGCTGCATTGGCTGGTGACAACGTAGCCTCGGTCCCAGGCAGTTAGTTGATCATGGCGGTCCCTCGATAATACGTCATTACTTATCTGCCGTGGATAAAACTCTTTTCCATCGCTGATCTCTACTATACGTGCTTCTTTGCCCAAACAAAGTGAAGATAGCGTTGTCCAACAAAGCAGCCAGTTATTTGATCATCTCTCTCTCCTGTGCTTCTTTCCTCAAACATGTCCAGACATGTCAACCTCAACCACTAAACTCACCGATCCAGTAACGCATCTCACCGTTATACTATCGTTCTGAAGGCAGATATAAAAATAAACATAAATAAATTATTGTCATATACATACTACACACTGAATGAAAGCCCTAATTGTCTACTTTTAGGAGGAAAACAAATACATAATATTGATCCCATGTACAGTTTGTCAGTAGGCTATTGAATGCAGTTGTTCAGGTCCAACTATTATTCACAAAATAAGGCCTATAGCGACATGTACATATTATATACCGTATGAAACAGAAGACCCTCTGCTTTCATAAGAAAAAAACTAATACTGTAATAATAATAAAAATCACACCCCTGTGAAGTGAGCATTTCCTCATGAAGTTATCATAGCGAGTTATAAAGGTTTAAAGTCACAGAGATTGACAGGCAGATATAAACATAAATAAATTATTATCATATACATACTACACACTGAATGAAAGCCCTGAATGTCTACTTTTAGGAGGAAAACAAATATACAAATATATACAAATATAGTTTGTCAGTAATTGGCTATTGAATGCAGCTTGCGCCCACCAGAGAGGATTTCAGAAAATGCATGGACCAGAAGAACTATTATTCACAAAATAAGGCCTATAGCGAAATGTACATACTATATACCGTATGAAACAGAAGACTCTCTGCTTTCATAAGAAAAATACTTCTACTGTAATAATAATGAAAATCACACCCCTGTGAAGTGAGCAGTGCAATGTTGCGCAACATTGCACTGTATTTGTTTTCCTCCTAAAAGTAGACATTCAGGGCTTTCATTCAGTGTGTAGTATGTATATGATATTATTTGTGTTCATTTTTATATCTGTCTGTCAATGTCTGTCAACTTCAACCTTCCATATCTCTGCTGTTTTTTCAAAAGAGCAGCGTGCTGCGAAAAGCAGGTGTTAGAAAAAGGTCAATATCTCCAGAATGGAAGATGGTAGAATCATAATTTTTTTTTTAAATTGAAGTGGACTAGTTTGGCTTCCTTTTGATTTATGCGGTGTGATTCTCGCTATAAGAGGCCCCTCGCTGTGGGCCCCGGAAAAGTTCAGAAGTCCCAATGTTAATCGCTCAGCACCACCAAGCCTGAGCAAATAGAAAACTCTAGCAATCAATGTGTTAACATAAACTTCAACAAGTTTGAATATTGCGTTTCACTTTGATGAACGATCTGATCGGCTCCAATGAAGCGTCGGATTTCATATCAAACATCACAGTTATGAAGGACTCAGACATCATCCATATGGTTTTATTTTACCAAGTCATTCTGTCCCGCATGCAAAAAAAATGAAATAAATACATAAAAACAGAAGAGTGACGAACGAGCCCAATTAAAATGATTCAAATGCGTCACATTTAGTTTTTTTTGCTGACATTTAAAGTGGTGTGATCTCTCAGCGCGGCAGGCTAATCACACTGTTTTTTCCGACCGTCATGAAACAGTCAACAACGAACCTGAATTATATCTGCCGGCACTGCAGGCTATAATTTGATTTTATTTGTTCAAATAAAATGATAAATAAATCAAATTACAAGATAATAATCATGGGTTTGATTCTTGTAGTGGTTATCTCGTGTAGCGACGCACCCCCCACATGGAAATATAAATTGCATAAGCTATATAGAGACATACAGTTCCTATTTATCCACATAATATGAACCTGAATATTATGGCTTATATGCTGCATATATGCTGCATATACTTGCCATATATTGGCATAATATGTTGGCATAATATGTTAGTATATTTAAAAATAAAACCATAGCACCACCATTAGACATTTGATGTGGTGCACCCCCCTAGAAGGGGCACGGGGTGCCACGCACCACAGTTTGGGAACCAGTGATTATAGATCATAGTAGAGCACGTCTGTGACTGCGTCTCCACAGGAAGACAAAGGATAAGGAAATAAGGATGAGCGTTATAATCCGAGGTCTCGGTGATGAGGTCAGGGTTAGGAGTGTGGAGGACGCTCCACGAGGGCCCGTTTCACCCATTCTGACCTGAGATCAGATTCATACGAGGTTTCCGCCGGACACACACTGGTCTGATGAACCCATTCTGACCTGAGATCAGATTAAAAAAATGTCAGTCGCTCTTCGATTTTTCAAAAATAGCAGACCTACAAGCTCGTATCGCGCCACTCGGTGGCGCGATATGAGCTTGTAGATCTGCTAGTTTTAAATAGCTAAAGCATAACATGATGCTAACACCAAAATGGGTGCCATTTCAGAATGGGTTCATAATGTAGAGCCCGGCGTTCCCTTCCCGTTCCGCGGGGGAAACACAACCTGCCTGCAGCGGTGCCCATCGCACCGAGGCGGCGAGATGTTTTTCAGCCATTTTCTTAGTTTTAAGCCTCTAAGACCCAGCGTTGCTTTTTAGCAACAATTTTATTTTATTTAATTACTATTTTTTTTTTCTGTTCTTTTTTCACCTAAACGTCATCAGTGATGTTCATTGCAATGCCATTTCAATGCCATTGGTCATGATATTTGCATATAAATACCCCCCCACAGAGGCTGGAATTCACACAAATTAAAAATGTCTGGACTCGATTTTGACCTTTACCCTAATAAAAGTAGGTAAAATAATTGTAATATATGTTTTTTTGTGATCATTAGAGTGTCTAGAACATGTTTTATTCATTATTGTGAAAGATATCCCCAAAATGTAAATTATTAATTTATTATATTATTATATAATTATTATACATTTTTCATCAAACTTTATTTTAACATATTTTTTAGTCTTAGTCCTAGTAGTACAAAGTGGTAGTAAGGTTGAAATCTATTTTTTGCAAGTAGAAATTAATGCGGGTGTTAGAGGGTAACTGTTGTATAATTGCAATATTACACTCGAGGGCTTGCAGAACTCGACTCCGTCTCGTTCCTGACCGCATCCCTGTCGTGGCAATAATCACGTTAAACCACACCCTCTCGTGCAATATTGCTTAATTAAAAGAGATGGGATATCAAAGTAAAACAGGGGTGTGGTTTATGTAAGCTATGGTGACGTCTGATGTAATATCTGGTGACATTTCCCCCTTTTTACAACCTGTACATCAAGGATGCAGAACATTGCATAGAAATGAAAGCCCGGCGACCTCCCCACCACCACCACCCCATGCTAATTCTGCAATCCCGCGTACAGTATGTCCCAGATTCCATAATAAAAGACCACTCACATACAGTGTAATTGTATGGGAGGGGGGGGGCACACTGGGGGGCCACCCCGCAGCTCTGATCTCAGTCTTTTAGGTTTAACCCATTCTGACCTGAGATCAGATTCTAAAAATGTCTATTACATCCTGACAGTTTCATTATTAACCCATTCTGACCTGAGATCAGATTCTATAAAAGTGTCTTCGATTTTTCAAAAAGAGCAGACTTACAAGCTCGTATCGCGCCACTCGGTGGCGCGATATGAGCTTGTAGATCTGCTATTTTTAAATAGCTAAAGCACGACACGATGCTAACACCAAAATGGGTTCCCGTTCAGAATGGGTTAATTTGTAACTTTGGATTAGACTAATTAACACCATGATGATTAAATACAATGCAATTGTGATTTGTACCAAGTTAGTCAGAGATGTCGCCGTCATTATGAAAGTTTATTTGCACATTATTTATAATGCCGTCAGTGGCGCCTGCAGAATCCGTACGTGTGACCAGGAGGCACAACAATGATATGGACCATTTCCTCCACTGTTTCCGTTTTCGATCTGAGACCGCCAGCAGCAGAGCTCTGCACTAAAAAAAAAACACACAGAGTTTCTCAACTCTGAGGTTGACTAAAGACTAGAATATGTTGGAGATGGGAGTCTGCGTGCCGCAGACACATAAATACAGTACATATCATTTGGGGGGATCCTTGACATTAAAAAACAGTTTGAGGACCAAACTGCTCTCTGTAGCGTTGGCATTTTATTGGATCGTGGAAGAGTGCGTGATGCAGATAACCTGAGGACACGCGCTCTAGGAAGCAGCAGCCATGCAGGGACAAAGGGTTGCACAATATGGGATTTCTATCTGGTGGGCACCACAACATTATATGGGATTTCTATCTGGGGGGCACCACAAAATGGCTGCCACTTCTATGCCCTATACTAGGCAAAGATAGAACAACAAGATAGGTAAACTACACGAAAGTAAAAAGAAGAAAAAAATCACACCAGTGTGAACCAAGTGGTGCAACTCCCGTCTATTGGTTCTCTGTATCGTTCCAATTTCTTCTCTGTATCGTTCCAATTTCTTCTCTGTATCATTTGCGTCCAGCAGGTGGCAGCCATGTCACATACTTCTCTCGTTACAATTTCACACATGCGCACACCACTCGTGCTCACACAGGTACACAAACAGGTACACGGACATTGCATGCTGGATGTAGAAGTGGTTGCACCACTTAAAAACACACCCATGTGAACTGAGTGGTGCAACTCTCCTCTCCCCCTGCCTCTCTCTCTCTCTCTCTCTCTGTAATGAGCAGGCAACAGTACAGCACTATCTCTCTCTCTGTTTCTGGCACAACAGCGCCCCTACTGGTACTAATAGTCATCCTCGTGCTCATTAACGTCACATACATAGGCGGACACATAGGTGAACAACACGGACATTGCTGTGGTTGCACCACTCAATTTCTATACAGTATAACATTATCTAGTGCTCAAGCTGTAAGAAAAACATCACCAGATCTAGTGACAAAGCTGCTAAGTTGTCAATGCCGCTTACATCTTAGCTTCCATATAAAACATACAGGATTAGTCTTGACATGTTATGACCGACTGTCTCCTGTGGTATATTGAGATCATGAGACAATGTATAAATGACAGTAATTGGCCGCATGTGATTTTCCACATGATCCCATGCTATTATGAAGCGTATATACTGTATATGGACCTCCCAGCATAACAGCACCCATGTGATCCATCTCAGCCCGGCGTTGGCATGTACCGCGCCATCGCTGTGACAAGTCTTTACCCTGTCAGGGATTTGTTGGTTCCCTCTTCCCTCTGATCTGACTACATTTAAGACATTTAGACCTGAGGGACCATTCTACAAATGCCTTCTGAATCCTGACGCTTTTTTTTTCCCGCAATGTGTCAGTGGTTCTCTAAACATTTTCATGTCAAGGACCCCCAAAAATATATGTAATTGGCCGCCGTCGACCCCCCATCTGGAAATATGTTGTTCCAGCAGGGACCCCCCAGAAGCAAAGATTTGAGTTAAAGACGTTCGCTCTGAAAGAATATGTTCAAAGATTTGGGCCACATTTTCATGATTTTTCAAAAATAGCAGACCTACAGTACAAGCTCGTAGATCTGATATTTTTCAATAGCTAAAGCATGCATCAAACACAATGCTTTAAACACCGAAAGGGGTTCCCGTGCAGAATGGATTAAAGGATACAGTCATTTCTAAGAATAAACCATTTGATGTTTCGGAATAGAAACGCAGCTCCTGCCCAGGGTTGTCATCTTCAGTTGAACGGCTGAACCTGATGAAGGCGTCGTGGGGAACAAGGTGCTTTTTGGCAAGCAAAGGCATATTCAGTGTTGGGGGTAACGGGAGTATTTTTTGGGGTATAACCCATTCTGACCTGAGATCAGATTCGTACGAGGTTTCCACTGGACACACACTGGTCTGATTAACCCATTCTGACCTGAGATCAGATTCTAAAAAATGTCAGTCGTTCTTCGATTTTTCAAAAAATAGCAGACCTACAAGCTCGTAGCGCGCCACTCGGTGGCGCGCTATGAGCTTGTAGATCTGCTATTTTTCAATAGCTAAAGCATAACATGATGCTAACACCAAAATGGGTTCCCGTTCAGAATGGGATAACAGAGCAACCTAACAATTATAGTGAAATGACATATTGAGAGAATACGGAGAGTTTAATAATAATAATAGCTCAGTTTATATAGCGCTTTTCTGAATACCCAAAGCGCTTTATTACATAAGAACACTAGGAACAAAGGAACAACAAAGGAAAAAAGAAAATAGGAGAGGCCGCATTCTCTTTTTATGCACCAAAATTATGGAATTACAATTCCTCAGGAAATCAGAGAGGCCAACTCCACCAACATTTTCAAACGAAAACTAAAAACACACCTCTTCAGATTAGCCTTCTCCACCCTACCGTAGCACTTTATTGAATTAATTATTGTATAATATTAACCCATTCTGAACGGGAACCCATTTTGGTATTAGCATCATGTCGTGCTTTAGCTATTGAAAAATAGCAGATCTACAAGCTCATAGCGCGCCACCGAGTGGCGCGATACGAGCTTGTAGGTCTGCTATTTTTGAAAAATCGAAGACATTTTTAGAATCTGATCTCAGGTCAGAATGGGTTAAATGCTGGACCTTCTCATGCCTATTTCTATCTCGATGTCTGACTTTATGCACATTCACTGTCTTGTCTTGTTTGATATAACCTATATGACCTAATTGTAAAGCACTTGATGCATGTCCTGCCTGTGAAGCACTTTGAACTGCAGCCCTGTATGAAAGGCTATTTTCACTGTGTTTTTGATTGCCGAGCCGTCATGACAGCTATCAAAGGTCATCAAAGGTCATGGCCCAGCGTCTGTCTCCCAGAGATACGCGGCAGACCACATGACAGAGCTTATCTCAGACGCTGCACTGAGGCCACTAAGTGCGCCTGGTGTTTGCAGACACTTTTTGGACATGCTAAAGATATCAAGCTAAATATCTGATTCTGAGTGATGTGAACTAAGTATAGGGGCTGAGATCGGAGGAAGCAGCGTCTTCTTAACCCATTCTGACCTGAGATCAGATTCATACGAGTTTCGTTCTTCGATTTTTCAAAAATGGCAGACCTACAAGCTCGTATCGCGCCACTCGGTGGCGCGATATGAGCTTGTAGATCTGCTATTTTTGAATAGCTAAAGCACGACATGATGCCAACACCAAAATGGGTTCCCGTTCAGAATGGGTTAAAATCCACGCGTTTGGACTGCATGATCGCTTCAGAGATCTGAAACCACCCTACCGATATGCGGCATATCAGTCTGACTATTTTTATTTTCTCTTCTAAATACGGCATTGCTATCGGCAGTTATATGCAGCACGGATGTGATATAAAACATTCAGTTATAATTAGTTAAATGGTCTCTCACTCACTCACTCACTCACCCATTCACTCACTCACTCACTCACCCACCCACCCACCCACCCACTCACCCACTCACTCACTCACTCACTCACTCACTCATTCACTCACCCACCCACCCACTCACTCACTCACTCACTCACTCATCAAACTACAGTGCCACGCAAAGGCAGCAAAAAATAGATATATTTTCTCTATTTTTGGTGAAAAGGTGGATGCGTGCAAAGCCGGTGAAGTCCGTTGGTGTGTTTTTATAAACTAGCCCTTACCCGTTGTGAGATATTTGCCCCCCCTTGTGGCCGCGGCGGGTACTGCGCCCTGGGTGCGTTTTCAATTTTTTTTTATTCACTAATAAATTAATTATTAATCATTAATGTGTCAAATCGAAAAAAGGGCTTTGGGAAAGGGAAAATGGGAGTGATTGGTGCAGGCAGTGTGGAGCTATGACAGTGTTTCTGACACACACACACACACACAGACAGACTGACACACAGACACACACACACACAGACAGACATTGACTGAATTATAGTATGATATTGAACCAATGACAAGCATTATAACAAGTGCTTGTGACTTATTATTATGGATCTGGATACGGAGCATATTCCCTGAAAAAAGGGGGTTACAACATCCGAGGTTTTTCCGGGCCGACAGAGCCGGTACGGGGTCAGCTGCACTGGGACTCTGGGCTGTGGGCTTGAATCTATTAGCCCATTCTGAACGGGAACCCATTTTGGCGTCGGCATCATGTCGTGCTTTAGCTATTGAAAAATAGCAGATCTACAAGCTCATAGCGCGCCACCGAGTGGCGCGCTACGAGCTTGTAGGTCTGCTATTTTTTGAAAAATCGAAGAGCGACTGACATTTTTAGAATATTATCTCAGGTCAGAATGAAAACTGTCAGGATGTAGAAGAACATTTCTAGGATCTGATCTCAGGTCAGAACGGGTTAGAGTTCCATCAAAGTGTCAAAGTGAAAGTCAAGCTCCGCGGCTCAGCTGACGACATGAGACCAGAGGGCTGGTAACATGCAGGGGGAGGAGGGGGGGGGGGGGGGGCGTTTGAGCTGCTGGAGGATTCACGTGGCGTTGGGAAAAACTCGTGTCTCCGGCATTTCAACTTTTATTCGAGTGTTTTTCCGTCACGTAATGCCCTACTTTGACGTAAAGGAGTGTGTCTCTGAAAAGGCGACATTAAGCTGGTGCTGTGTGTGCATCTGTGCTTCATGTATAGGTCGGCTATTTTTGCACTGTTTTTTCTGGAATTTGAAAAGTAACATTTATTTTGAGTTTTTGTTTTTTTGTGACACATGAGGTTTCTTCTACCCGATCGAAAAATAGCAGATCTACAAGCTCATAGCGCGCCACCGAGTGGCGCGCTATGAGCTTGTAGGTCTGCTATTTTTGAAAAATCGAAGAACGACTGACTGTGACAAGGCAGAGGTGTAGACTACTGTGTGTGTAGTCTATCCAGAACCGGGCCAACGGGCCATCCATCTGGTGGACCGCTGGTTTCCCAAAGCTTTCAGATTTGATGTTAAAAAATATATATTTTGACTGAGAAAAGGAAAGAGGTCGCACAGCTTGTTTAGTAGTCACGATGCCATAAAAATATATTTTTCCAACGTCTCGGCAACAAGTTGTCTTCTTCAGGGTAACTCTTTCCTTTCTGAGTCAAAGGTCAGAACCTCCCCACCACTGGTGTGCGCTCCTACCTGTTTGTTCGAAACAGGTCTTTTGGGGGAGAAAAAAAAAGTTCAATATATATATATATATATATATCTAATATAACCCATTCTGACCTGAGATCAGATTCTATAAATGTCTTCTACATCCTGACAGTTTTCTGAAAAAGCTATGTTTATGTGTCAGTCGTTCTTCGATTTTTCAAAAATAGCAGACCTACAAGCTCGTAGCGCGCCACTCGGTGGCGCGCTATGAGCTTGTAGATCTGCTATTTTTCAATAGCTAAAGCATAACATAGTGCCAACACCAAAAGGGGTGCCCGCCCAACATGGGATAAAATAGCAGGTTTACAAGCTCACAGAGTGCCATATCCACCACGTGCTGTAAGGTTGCAGATCTGCTATTTCCGCGACCTTTTTGCATAAATTAATGAATTTATGACAAAACATAAAAAAGGACGAAATAGGGAGATAAGGGGTTTATTCTGCGACGTTCTGGAGCATGAAAATGACTTTAATGTGAATTGCCTCTCAGCAGCAGTAGTCTGTGGGCACAATGCACCATGGGAGTTCTCATTCTGTTCTCCGTTGAATCAACAGTTCTCCAGAACTGATGATGATGAAGAGCAGGTCCCAGTGGCCTCGTACGTGTGGAGTCTTCTTCACCACACATTTGGTTATGATACATTAAGCTTTTTTTGAGAGAGAATAACCCATTTAGGCCCGACGTCGAAATTAA